>NW_025967861.1:0-25000 GCF_021869965.1 Rhincodon typus | reverse complement strand
CAATGGGTGGTGTGTAATAGCAGACCATGTGATAACAAGGTTTCAATATTGAGTTCAACAATTTTAGGGCTTGAGCACCTGCCCCATGCTTTAACCCACACCCACGCACTAGGCCTTGTTATCACATGATCTGCTATTACACACAACCCATTTTTAGCCACAAATATTCCCCATTTGTGGCTATACATTCTCCCAGGCTGATCATTATCCACTCTTGTCTGTCTAACTGTTCTTCTCTCTTTAGGCTCTATCTCCTCCTATCATTTACTCCTTACCCCTCCCTCCACTCTATCTTCTGCATAAAACTGATTATTACCAAGCTACCATCAGTTCTGAAGAAGGGTCACTGGACCCAAAACATTAACTCTGATTTCTCTTCACAGACGCTGCCTGACCTGCTGAGTTTTTCCAACTATTTCTGTTTTTGTTTCCTCTTCATTTCGAATAGCTTTTCTATCAAAATGGGAGAAATAAACTCTGAACAAATCCTTTAAACTCATTCCTTTGTTTATATGTAATGGAGGAGTACAAAAATGTAACACATGCATTTCAATAATATAAAGAAAGGATGTAAGAAATAGGAGCAGGCCATCTGGCCCTTCGAGCCTGCTCCACCATTCAATAAGATCATGGCTGATCTTTTAATTGATTCAGCTCCACTTACCCACCCTCTCACCATAACCCTTAATTTCTTTACTGTTCAAAAATCTATCTATATTTGCTTTAAAAACAATCAATGAGGAAGCCCCAGCTGCTTCATTGGGCAGAGAATTCCACAGATTCACAACCCTTTGGGTGAAGAAGTTCCTCCTCAACTCAGTCCTATATCTGCCCCCCCCCTTACTTAGGGCTATGTTCCTAGTTCCAGTTTCACGTGCCAGTGGAAACAGCCTCCCTGCTTCTATCTTATCTATTCCCTTCATAATTTTATATGTTTCTATAAGATCCTCTCTCATTCTTCTAAATTCCAATGAATATAATACCGGTGTTTTCAATCTCTCCTCATAAGCCAACGCTGTCAATTCCAAAATCAACCTAGTGAATCTCCTCTGCACCCCCTCCAGCGCTTGTACATCCTTTCTGGCATGTAGCCATATCCAGGCCAGACCCAAAGATGGATGGCAATGTTCTTGGCCTGAAGGACATTAATGAATCAGTTGGCTTTTTACAACAACGCAATAATGTCATGGTCTCTAAATTTTGAGAAATGTTAAACAGAATTCAAGTTCTCAATTATGTATATGTTCTGCCCACAAGATGCAGAGAGAGATCATAAATTGTTTTAAAAGCGACACTTGTGCATAAATTTTAAAATGAATTTTTCTGGCCTAAAACATGGTCAACATTAATAACATGATGCAAATTGGTCACAATTTCTGGAAGGATTCCTGTTAGCTGTTACAGAACTCAGACATCATTCTCCCGGAATGTCCCACCTTTGCATTGTGGATGTTGAGGTCCACAAACACCAGCAAATGATATATCTCCCCCATCCAGTTCTGAACAGAGGAGAGCTTTGAAATTCATTATACCTGAGTGGTGCTAATAACTCATGTTTGATCTCATACATATGAAAAATATGTATAAAATATATATGAAAAATAGGGATAGACGGTCCTACTTAAGTCAAAATCTGACTCATGTATCCCACCTAAGCCCTCGGCTTTTGAAGAAGCAATTATAATTTCTGGATGACCTTCCTTCAGTGTGGTAAAGACTTATTTCCCATCTACATCAGAATGTAAGGCCTGCTAACATCACATCCAGCCTCCAGGTTTAGCATTGTCTATCTCTCGTCTACATCTTGTTTGAAACCTAGTTCCAGGGAAAAAAAAACTACCTTGCATCCTCTGGAAATATGAACACCAACCTTATTTCACTGTGTCTGTCAATTTCAGAAAAAAATATAAGAAACCGAAAGATCTGCGGATGCTGTAAATCAGGAACAAAAATGAAGTTGCTGGTAAAGCTCAGCAGGTCTGGTAGCATCTGTGAAGAAAAAAATCAAAGTTAACATTTCGGGTCCACTGACCCTTCCTCAGAACTGAACTCAAACCTGAACTCAAACACCTATAGAAAGGAACATTCACTAAACATTGACTTTCTGGACTCGGTCAAAAACCACATGAATTAATGTCCAAATAAAAATTGAAAGAACAGCAGATGCTGGAAATCAGAAACAAAAACAGAAATTGCTGGACCCTTCTGAGGAAGGGTCACTGGACCCAAAACATTAACCCTGATTTCTCTCCACGGATGTAACCAGACCTGCTGAGTTTTTCCAGTGGTTTCTGCCTTTGTTTCTGAACTAATGTCCATATGTTTGAGTTTTAAATTATTCTCAATTGTATTTTGCTTTCCTTCTTCTTCTTCTCTGTGTGCTTTGGCATGTGTGTGCTTCAAGAAACAGCCCCCAAGTTTGAATACATGAATAAACCATACTTTGGTTTGAGAGACAGTTTGTTGTGAGTTGTTTAAAAATCGGACCTCGCAAACAGACAGTTTGGCAGATGAAGGCCACACCTCTGCCTGTGGATGGAAGAGAAAAATAAAAATCAATCAATACACCTTCCCCTCTTGCCTGTAGCGCATACATCTTTTGAACTCACATGTTGGGCTACTAACGTATCCATGAGACTGTTGTTTCTCCATTGAGGGATTGGGAGTATATATGATGGATATCCTGTGCTTACTCTGGAACATGCCTTTACAGTATGAGAATGGATTTCTCACACTGCGCATCACCATTCCATTGAAGTTGGATATGTGCACGAGATTGATGCTGATCATTTGTCAAGGCTATGCTGGAAAAGCAGGAAAACCTCCAGAGAAAATTCGTGCTCTATGTGAGTTTTTAGCACATTGCATACAAAAAGAAACAGGCTTATGCAGCAGAGAACGTCATGTCTGGATTCAGGATCTTTCCTTTCTTCCCAAGCAGGCTCGACTGTCCGCTGCAACCCACCGTTGCTTATGCATCTTCTTTTCTACATGTGAAATTTTTTGAATTTGTTTTTGGGATGTGGACATTAGGTTCATAAAGCCAATAAATATTGCATTTACCGAGCTGGCTTTCAGAACATGGCAATGGGCAACTTCTTTGAACTGCTACAGACCATAACGCTCCCACAGAGCTGTTAGGTAGGGAGGGCAAAGATTTCCAACACTCAGGTCCATCAGTCTAACATTGTCAATAATAAATCTCACAAGAAATTCAGGTGAAACTTTATTATTTTGAGTGATAAGAGTGTAGAAGTCGCTTCCACATGGAGTGGTTGGAACAAATGCCACTGATATCTTTTGAATAAACATGAATTTCTTTTGTTTCTAGATTTGTTTGTGAAGTGTAGACATCACTGGTGAGGCCAGCATTTATTGCCCATCCCTAATTGCCCTTGAGAAAGCAGTGGTGAGCCAGGTTCTTGAACTGCTGCAGTCCTTAGAATGTAGATATACCTACAATGCTTTAGAAAGGGAATTCCAGGATTTTGGCCCAGCAACAGTAAAGGGATGGCAGTATACTTCCAAGTCAGGATGGTAAGTATCTTAGTGGGAAACCTGTTGCCCTTGTTTTTGCAGGTGGTAGAGGTCGTAGGTTTTGAAGGTGCTGCCAAAGGAGCCTTGGTGAGCTAATGCAGTGTATTTTGTGGTTGGCACACAATCCGGCTTTTGTCGGTCAATGGTGGAGAGGGTGAATGTTGGATGTGATGGATGTGTGCCAGTCTCATGGGTTGCTTTGTCCTGGATGGTGTCAAGCTTCTTGAATGTTATTGAAGCTACACTTAGCGAGTCAAGTGGAGAGCATTCCTCACACTCCTGACTTGTGCCTTGTAGATGGTGGACAGGCTGTTGGGGAGCCAGGAAGTGAATTACTCACTGAAGCTTCCTGGCTCTGACCTATACTTGTCACCACAGTATTTATTTCTGATCCAGTTCAGGCCCTGCTCAATAGTACCCCGAGGATGTTGATAATCAGAGAATCACTGATGATAATCGATCCTTTTAGACATCAATAGCAGATGGTTGGCTTGTCTCTTGTTGGACATGCTCATTGCGCAGCAGTTGTATGCTGTGAATATTGCCATTATGCACATCGCATGATGGAAAAGAAATCAAAGGATATTTTGATAAGGTGAGATAAAGTAGAGTCTTGGGCAAAGTAAGCACTTGAATAGACTGCTGTGTGCTTTAAATACTTATATAAGCTTTACTCAGCAACATTGAAGGAACAGGCCCAAGTTTCAGGTCCAGGCATAAGAAATATTCAAACATGCTTGAATCCAAAAACAATCCCTGACAAATACGCAAAGTTTTCCACTGCCTCTGATCAAGTTCCAGGCACTATTCCAGTTGTTGCTGGGAGCACATCTCTGACATGGTGAGGAGTTCTGATCAGTAGACATGGTTTTCGGCATTTGCTCTGGTGTTTGCTAAAGTTCAGCTCTTGTCCTGCTCATTTTGGGTTGCTAGTGGTTGGTTTTTTCGCTGTTTGGTTAATCATATCTCTTCATTGTGAAGTTCCTCTTCCTGAAAGTTGTGTTTCCCTGCCAGGAATGTCCTGTGTGAAAAGAAGAAATGTCACGTCCCAGATGTTAGAGAAAAAATTCAGCGATGTTCAAATGGATCAACAATCGGAAGGTTGTGTGGATGTGCTTTATTTGTGAGTATTGTATTAAATATATTTACAAAGCAAAAATATTGGGACTACACAAGAGTAAAGAATAAAGATAGGTTCTGAATTTCACCTATCTATTCCTCATCAGAATACACTTCATAACCTGTCTTTTCTCCTCACAGATGCTGAATGACCTATTCCATGTTTTCATCCTTTTCTGTATCTTCAGCACTCAGTGTTTTTCCTCTGTATTTTTAGCCATGTATCTGTTTCAATTATGAGGCAAGGAGGAGTTCGAAAATCAATGGCCTTTCTCAATTGACTCTGGTGGGTGTGTGAGATAGTGGCCACATATTCCGCTGGGATAAAAATATGCTGAGAACTAACCTTCCCAGAGAGTTTCTGTTGGAAAAACTTGCAGCAAGTCCAGGGATGCAAGACTTGGGCCATGAGTTTCCATGTCACATGCATGGTGAGTTACTTTAGGATTCATAAACCAAATGAAAGTGAGTCTGCAGGCCAACTGATTGGTGGAAATAGGGAATCATGGTCTGCATTTCTGCAGGCTTTCGCTCCCTATATTTTTAAGAAAGTAAATTATCCCATCTCCTCTTAAGGAGTGCACATTCATTGAGAATGCGTGTTTGCCATAGCCTTAATCAGAATCTTGGGGGATAGGGAGAGAAGATAGGTCAAGTATTCTCATTATCCAGGTATGGGCTGGTCCACTCTGAGATGTGTGATCACTGTTTGCCAAAGTTTTTGACATTAACATTCCCGAAAGCAAAGTATTGGTCATCATTTGCTTTGCTCTCTGGAGTTTGTCCCTTCCTCACTTCTTCTATAAGAATGTCTGTCAAACCCACCACTTTTGCCAAGCTTATGATGTGACGTTCAATCATGCTTGTTACTATCTTCTTTGGCCCCTTTTTCTTTTATTACACCCCTTCTAACAGATTGAAAACCACTTCTATATTTAAATTTCACATATATTTATATGCATGAAATTTCTTTTGAATGTTGTTGCAGGTGTGACAATAATGATCTCCCTCACGAGATGCTAATAAATATCCTGTTTGGAAATGTCTGACAGAAAAATACATTTGCACATAACTCAAACGTCTGTGTTGTTTTAGGACTCCGGACGTTTGAGTTATATGCAAATGTATTTTCTGTCAGACATTTGCAGAATCTGTACCTGCCTTCCTTGAAATGTAATTGCTGTCCCATAACTAGCCTTGGCTTATTGTCCAGAAAAGCTTTTCGGGATTTGTTTTGTGGCTGAGGTGTGGCATTTTTGAGGGAAACCATACCTGCATATTGGCAGAGCTATATTCATAACATAAGTGGGTATTTGCATGCTCATCTTTTGCCATTTTTACAACGTAATCCATTGTTTTGTTTGCTTTTTGTGGTCTAGAAACCTCTTCCAATCCCTGTCGTAACAAACAGTTTGGTCACTTTGTGATGGACTGGTTGGCAAAAAAAAAAGTGTTTTTCATGAAATAGTAATATCAGGTTTTTATAACCACAGTATCTTCCAATAAAAATTATTAAACATTAAGTTGTTCACTGTAAGCAGTGTGTGTGGAAGTAATGCAGTTTACAAAGTACCTTTGGATTTTCATTTGATGAGCTCACCGTCTTTAAAAATTGACTAGTTTTAGGATTTGTTTTGAACATTGTTGTGAACACATGCATCTTAATTCTTAGAAGTCTTGAATCTGAAGCAGCTTCTGTTCTCCAATATTTTCTGTCGGATTTTGAAAATTAATCAAACAGTTGGAGAGTAGGTCACCACTCGAACCTGCCCCACCATTCATTAAGATAATGGCTCAGCCGAATTCTACAAATTCCATCCTACACCTGATAAGCCTGCACCCTTTTTCTCATCCAGAATCTATCCACCTTGTCCTTTAAAAATATTCAAAGATTTTGATTCCACTGCCTATTGAGGAAGTGACTAACGATTCACATCCTTTAAGACAAAAAGTCCTGATGTCTGTCTGAAAGGGGCAGTTGCTTAGTTTTAAATAGAGACCTTTAGTTGTAGATTCCCTCAAAAGATGAAACACCTTTTCCACATCCACCGCATCAAGACCCCACAGGATCTTAAATGTTTCAATTAAATCACTTCTTATTCTTCTCAGTATTTTCTAATTAACCTATTCAGAGATGTTATTTCATCCTCTGGAGCAGTTGGGACTTGAACCCAGGCCTCCTGTCTCAGAAGTTAGAACAACTATCACCTTCAGAGCTGTCCTATCTCTTATTCTTTTAAACTTCAGCAGATGCAAGATGAGCCTGTCCAACCTTTTCTCATCAGATAATCTACCCATTCCTGGTATTAGTCTGGTAAACCTTCTATTATCTGCTTTCAATGTATTTATGTCCTTTATTAACTGAGGTGACCAGTACTGTACACAGTACTCCAGATGTGATCTCACCAGTGTAACTGAAACCGAGCCCCCTACTTTTGTATTCAATTTGCACCACAAAAAATTATAATTTTCTATTAGTTTTCCTGATTACTTTCTGTACTTGCAGACTAACCTTTCGTGATTTATGTACAAGGATACCCTCTGCCCTACAGACTCTCACCATTTAGATCGTGTGCTTCTTTTTTATTCTTTCTATCAAAATGGACAATTTTGTATTTTCCCAGTCCTAGATCCTTGCCCTCTCACTTAACCTATCTATAACTCTTTGAGCCTCTTTCTATCCTCTTCACAATTTACTTTCCTACCTATCTTTGTATCAACAGCAATTTAGCAATCATACCCTCGGTCGCTTCACACAGTTAATTTGTATAAATTGTAAAATGTTGAGGCCATAGCTCTGATCCCTGTGGTGCGTTACTCATTATGTCTTACCATTTATACCTACTCAGTTTACCATTAGGGGCCCAATTTTCTGTCCTTGCCAGTAAATTACCCCCTACAGCATGAGCTTTTATTTTCCACAATAACCTTGCACGTAAATCTTATTAAATGCCTTCTGAAAACCTATTCATCGGCTCTCCTTATTCCACAGCAAGCATTATTTCCTCAAAGAACACCAATAAATTGGTTAAACATGATGTTATCTTTACAAAACTATATTGAACTTGCCTGATTGTCTTGAACCTTTCCAGGTACCCTACCATTACATCCTTAATAATCAGGCCTATAACAGATGTGAACTGGCCTGTAGTTTCTTGCTTTCTGTCTCCCTATCTTTTTTGAATAAAGAAATTATATGCACTTTTTCCAGTCTAATGGAACCTTACTGAACCGAGGGAATTTTGGAAAACCAAAATCAATGCAACAACTATCTCACTAGCTATATATTTTGAGACCCTAGGATGAAATTCATCAAGACCTGAGGATTTGTCAGATTTCAACTCCAACAGTTTGTCAGTAGCACTCTCTTGGTGAGTGTAATTTTTTTTTGAGTTGCTCCCTCCCTTTCATTTCCTGATTTACAGCTGTATCTGGGATGTTCCTGGTATTCTCCACGGTGAAGATCGATGTAAGATCATTGTTCAATCCGATTCCTTATTTTCCTTTATCAGTTTCCAGGCATACTTTATATAGGGTTAATCCTCACTTTGTTACTTTCTCTTATTAAATATCTATAGAAGCACTCAATGTCATTATTTTCTATTTCTAGCTAATTTATCTTGTACTCTATTTTCCCCTCCTCAATAAACTTTAGGTTATTCATATGTTTTAAAAATAAATTCTGTCCGTCTTCTGACCTGCCACCCATCCTTTTAAAATTATATATTTTTTTCTTTAACTTTGATGCTATCAGTTAACCGCGGAAGATGACTCTATGTGTTGGTCTTGAAATGTTAACTCTTTTTTCTCCACACAAGCTGCTACATCTATTGAGTTTCTCCAACCCTTTCTGCTTTCATTCAATGTGTATCTGCCTGAATTTTGTTCTGCTCAATGTTTCAGTTACCCCTCACTCCTATCCTCAACTGGCTGAACTGGATTCCATAATTTCCAAAGTACAAAACTTAAAATCCTTTTCTTCCTATCTCAATTCAGTGTATCCTGATTTGTGCTAAATCCTGTTCATTTATCAGCCCTGTTCTTTCTGAATTAATTGGCTCCTGGTCCAACAAACACATTGAGTGGAAATTTCCCAAGCCTTGAGTGATGTGGACAATGACGAGAAATATGGGAAATTATGATGAGAATGAAAAAGCCTGAGACCCAAATAGCTAAAATATATTGATACTTTTCCTTTGAAGTTTCAACAGGGAGTTCTTAATCTCATTAATAAGTGGTACCTATTTTATTTCTGTGCATTTGCATTTTATTATTAATTAATTTTGGGTCATTTCTGTCCAGATTGCAATTTTTCCTTCCTCTGTTAAGAATCTAGACAGTGATAATTTCCGATTTGAAACTCTGAGCAATTACCTGGTAGATGCAGTTTGCTGCTTGCTTCTCTGAGACTCCACATCAATGTCCCTTCATCAACATGTCTTTGAATACTCCATGGACAGTGTGCTCCAGCACCTGTGATCCACCAAAGCTAACTTTGACAAATCACCAGTCATTATCATTATTGTGGCTGTTCTAGGGCCAAGTGCAAATCCACATCAGCCCATCAAGACATCACTTTGGAGTTCAGGGTTACCTCTCATGTGCATGCTCCTGCCAAGTCTCTTTCTATACAGTGTCACACACTTATCTCAGGTACCTGCACAGGACTTCATACCTTAGTGCTCACTCACTTATGCTTACTTGGAGGCTGCTGGCTCTTGTGGAGTGCATAAGTTTTTCACCAGAGGGCAGGAAATGTTAGTTGTTGTAGAGAATGATTTGGTTGAGAGATTTTGACTGGAGATAATGCTTGTAATTTGAGTGTTGGTGTGATTTGTGTACAATGTGAGGTTGCAGAGAGATGATGGTGGCACTTACCTTTGCAGAGTTCATCAGATCATGGAGCTTTGACCTGTACTGCTGTTCATTCCTGTTTGACCCTGGAGACAGCACTGACCTGGATCTCTATCTGTGTCCAGGCTGGCTGTGTTTGGTGCCTTAGCCTCCTTTGGTGGTCTGAGATAACAAGGTATAGAGCTGGATGAACACAGCAGGCCAAGCAGCATCAGAGAAGCAGGAAGGCTGATGTTTCGGGCCTAGACCCTTCTTCAGATTGGTAAGGATTGCTCTCATTGTGACCAGCCTATGTGTCAGGACCTCCACATCTCTACCAAGGAAGTGGTTGTGCCAACTACCCTTTCTAAGCCAATTTGGTGCCCTCGATGGTCATATACAATGTAGCTCCTGGTTTACAGAATCTGAAATGGTGTGCAGCTGGGCTTTAAATACGGTCCCAGCAATTTGTACGCCAGAAAGAGAGAATAGTGGTGAGAAATTTTGCTTCTCCTACCACATGATTGCATGGGAAGCACGCCAAAGAGGTTTGCAGAATAAATGAGTTGAGGAACAGAAGATGGCGTGGAGAAAAAGATCACAAACTCCATGACTGATCATCCACCTTGAAACTCCCTGGACATAAAAAATGTAAAAAGTGGGAAAATGCAGCCCCCAATTTAAATTCCTCATTGTTCCTTAAATCTATCCATGGCCAGTTTCAGTTCAAGTCTTCAGGCTGTTTGAAAGGCCAATCCCTGTTTCCCAGCAATGAATTAAATGTTTGCTATTAAATTCTGAAAACATCACAGGTGGGTCAGAGCTTCCCAACTGGAATTGGCAGGAACCTATTTGACATTCATTGGCATGTCATCAATTTTCATTAACATCCCAAGTTGCTGGAATTATGTCCACAGGCATCACCTTGTTAGACAAAAACGGAAACCACATCTGTTTACAAACCCAAACAAATACAGGGGTGAGAATCTGGCAGGGGACACTTCCAAGCTCCCATGTGTACAAACGTCTTCAATAACTTGGTTCTTTCAGAAAGTAGCTGTCTTTTTTGCACAAATGGTTACAACATTAGTATTGAAGCGTCTCATGTTGATCAGCTTGTGAGGAATGTCAGTCGTATTCAGCCTGGACTGTTGCTCTAGTAGCAGTAGTAGTTGTTGTTGTAGTAGTAGCACTTGTAGTAAGCTTTCACTATGAGGAGAAAGAAGCCTGATTGGACCAACAGGCCTGCCTCAGCCTCAGTGCCTGACCCCAGCAAGTCTAACTGGGCAGGCAGACAGGGCTCGAATCTTAAGGCCGCCTTTTGTGATTGAATCCTTTTCCCATGAAAGCCTTTGGTCAGAAAGCTCAGTGCAGAGCTCAGAGAACTCATTGAGCTGATGGTGCATGAACTGCTGAGCCTTGTAGCTTCTATTAGGTTTTGAGTGGGAATCCTGGCAGATGTGAGAGATATAGTACCACTCTGGTGCCAGTAGTTGCAATGAAGTGACAGATATCGATTGACCATAGGGCATACGGTGGAGATAAGTGGCACCCAATCTTGTGCGTGACAATCCTCTGCAGTGTAACATTGTAATGCTAACTCACACTCAAAGGGGCATGAAGCATTGAGTGGACAATGGTATATACGCTGGTGGAGCACCGTAGATTATTCATTCTCTTGCAGCACTGGTCTCTTAACATTCACTCTATTTGTGCTTACTTGGATGCTTATAGCATCTCTGTCTTGCCTTGCTGTTATGTGTAGACACAAAGCCAGGCAGCTTGTCATGTTGCCAGCAGTGATCAGTCGTAGGGGTTAACATGTTGCTGTATAATACCATGCTACATCAGTCCCACACCTACACCACAAGGTAGCCACGTATGTGGCAAACTCACTGTGTGTTCCTCAACTAAATGTCCATGCGCCAAAGTCTTAGTCTTCGAGAAACAGAATCCCACTCATGGTTGTTAGAAACCATGTTCTGTGCATTCTGAACTTTACATAATTTTGCAGAAAGAAGCAGGTTCCTGAGTTCAAGTGAAAAAGGGTGAGATGGGGAAGTGGGGACATTGGAGGTGGTTCCCTTCATCTTTTGAGATTGGTGAGTGTCTTTGCTTAAGAATTAGCAACAATTTGGTGGATTTAACATTGTTCTCCCCTCAGTTTCATATTTAAAATATTAAAAGATGGAGCCCCATCCCATCAGGAACAGTTTAGTTTTTCTCTTGCAGGCCTGCGATTTCTCTAGGTAGATTTTTTGCGCACCTAGAAATTGAAACAAGGAGCAGGATCCTTTAGTTGTCTTTTTCAAATAATTTAAACTTTAAACAATTATTAATATTGATTATTTAAATATTGCTAATTATCTTAAATAGCTTTAATGCAAGTCATTCAAGCAGCCAAAGCAATGAGCAAAGATATTTTGAAAGTGGAATATACTAACGGGGAAGGACTTCCCCATCCTTTCCTATCTAAGAGTTGAACTAAGGACCAACTGCCTGGGAATTTGAAGACAAGAAACAATGCAGCTTACTGAGAATCCTTAAGTTTTCCTGACCTCACTTCAACTTTCAAGCATCAACTTTATTTAAGAAACCACAGCACTGCCATGAAAGAGACTGAAATCATTACACAACAGTATATAACCTTCATCTGTGTCTAGTCTTAGTGGGACAGTGTGTGTATGAGATGAATGTGTGACACGTTAGATTCTTTATAGGGTCAGTGGGTGAGAATTAGTAACCACCTTTATTTTAAAACTCTCAAAAGCTTTGCTGCTGGAATTATATAACTGGGACACTCACCCTGAGGGTAAGAAAATATACACCTGTTAAATACAAGCAGACTGATCATGGGCTGTTTAAAGGAAACACATGCATTCTGTACTTGACGACTTTTGTGTAAGGCAACGGTTCTGAAAAATTTGACGTCACACAGCCCTTCAATAGAGAATCCATTGGAATCCAGTACAGCCTCCTAATTGAGATAAACCTACCTTTTCTACCCCTTATAACAATAGTTAATATGTCTAGGGGTTAATCCAACCTGTAGATAGTTACTGTTGTGTAAATAATTAATATCCTGTTAACTAAGTCAAGTGCCTCTTTTGCTGAGACTTATTCAAAGTCAATCCTCCACCGTGGACTACTCAACAGTCTACCATAGGAATAAAGCTCAATGGTAAAGGTAAAGTTGCTATTGTCCTAACAGACCATAGGGCTTCCTTGTCAGTAGAGAGAGATGATTGGTGGTGGCTTGACCTGAGGGTCACCATACCTCAGGCGAGGGGAGAGGCTGAGAGGAAGAGCCCTTCCTGGTGACCTCAGCTGGTGCAGGAATTGAACCCTTGCTGTTGGCGTCAATCTGCATCACAAACCAGCCCCCACAAAAGAATAGTGACAAGCCACCAGCAGGTGGTATCTGGGTATCCCATCATATGATGGCAGTGGTGGGCATTGCTGTGTAAATTCCACAAGAGACCGACAGTGAAAAGAACCCAGAAGAACCTAAAGAAAAAGAAGAAATTGCAAACAAATGGGTTACCACTTTAAGATCATTGCCTTTTTAAGAAAGGCTCAACTAGTCAATCAGAAGCTGTTAAGCATTTAGACAGATGCCAGTCAACACAGGATCATGGAAGCATAATAGTTTACTAGCTGTGCTATGATGCAAAAAGGCAGCTAGGCCTGGGAACAATGATCACAGCGAAGCTAACGTAAGCTACATTCATGTTCGGGTGTAGATCTGAGTCAGAGTTCAGTGATACCATGAGCAAATTCTTTGTGAACAGGATTTCAGCACTAAATTAAACCTCTGAGGGAAAAGTGTGGAAAGCCCACCTGAACGATGCAAAACCCAGGCTGGGAGGGTGGAAAACTAAAATGATAGTACTTACTGGTAAAATGAGCATTGCTACAATCGTGAACAGGAGTCATAATGGTCAGCTGCAATTTTAAAAAGAGGCCACAATTTTAATTTATGTCAAAGTCCGAAAGAAAGTCAGAAAGGAACGTAATAATGGTAAGCCCGCTTCAGAGGAAGAGTAAGACCAGTTAAACATTTCAAAAGCAAGAAAACAGTTTCATTAAAAATTCAAATATGTTTGTGCAAATTGTCAGTTGTCAAGGAAGAAAAGCTCGAATCATCCCAACAAGAAGAGAAGAGGGCACTTAAGACTGGGGAGATTTTGTGGAAATTGTTCAGAAATTTTCAGGAGAATTTTTACAGCTTTTGAAACATTTAAAAGAATTTTAAAAGTTTTATTACAAAGATATTGCTATAGGTATATAGAATTTTAAAGATTCTAAACAATTTTAGAAATGCAAGCACTTTAACAAGAATACAGCTTTAAAAGGGAGAAGTAGTAAATCACTACAGAATAACCAGTAAAGACATTTTGAGCCATTATTGTGCATTTTATACAGTTCAAAATTGTTAAAGAATTAACAGACACTGGTAAATAAAGAAAATACTGCAAAGATGCTAAAGCTTTATAATAATTTAAAATAAAACTGTATTCCTGAATACAAGAAGATTAGCTTTCTTTTCTATTCATTTGTTGGATGTGGGTGTCGCTGGCTGGCCAGTATTTCTTGCCCATCCCTAGTTTCCCTTGGGAAGGTGGTGGTGAGCTGCCTTCTTGAATCGCTGCAGTTCTCCTACTGTGGGTTGACCCACAATGCCATTAGGGAGGGAATTCCAGGATTTTGACCCAGCGACAGTGAAGGAATTGTAATATATTTCCAAGTCAGGATGGTGAGTGACTTGGAGGGGAACTTGGAGGTGGTGGTGTTCCCATATGTCTGATGCCCTTGTCCTTCTGGATGAAAGTGGTCATGGGTTTGGAAGGTGCTGTCTGAGGATCTTTGGAGTTTCTGCAGTGCATCTTGAAGATAGTACACACTGCTGCTACTGAGCGTTGGTGGTGGAGGGAGTAAATGCTTGTAGATGTAGTGCCAATCAAGTGGGCTGCTTTGTTCTGGATGGTGTCAAGCTTCTTGAGTGTTGTTGGGGCTGCACTCATCCAGGCAAGTGGGGAGTATTCCATCACACTCCTGATATGTGCCTTGTAGATGGCGGACAGGCTTTGAGGAGTCAGGAGGTGAGTTACTCACAGCAGTGTTCCTAGCTTCTGGCCTGCTCTTGTAGCCATTATGTTTATGAGGTGAGTCCAGTTAAGTTTCTGGTCAATGGTAACCCCCAGGATGTTGATAGCTTATCCAACTTAAAATAACATTGAAGTTACACAGATTTAAAATAGCTTTAAAGTCATAAAACTGATCATCACATGAAGAAAACAGGGAGTAAGGACATAGTAGATCTGAGCAAATTTAAGATCAGAGATAGTCCTAACAGAACACAAGGTTAGACTTCATAGAGAAAACAATTCTCAAGATATAGAATTGCTTCAAAGTGCCAAACCAGAAGCCAAAAATAAGTCAAGATACTCATATATTCAATCTGTTCTATACTGAAGATGTTATAAATATACAAAAATCATCCCAAATTATGGCAACCCAAGGTAAGCACCCTGGGACCAAGGTATAAAACGCTATGGGCTAACTGCTGGAAAATGAGTTTAGAATAGTTTGGTGGTTGCTTTTAACCAGTGTGGAGGCATTGGGCTGGATAGCTTTTTTTTCTGTACTGTCGATCTAAAATTAAGAAAAATACAAGCACGTTTGACAATGTTATCAAGGCTTTCAACATTTACTTTGAATTACAAACAAATATAATTCTTGAATGGCTAACATTTAATACAAGAGTTCACCATTCAGGAGAAGCTGTAGACAAATTCATTAGTTACCTTTATAAACTGATTGAAACCTGTGATGATGGAATTTTCCAAACAGAATTAATATGAGACAGATTTGTTAGAGGGATTTTTGACTAGTCTTTGTGAGATCTATTACAGTCTGAAGAATGTCCGCATTTGGAAGCAAAGGCCGAGAAGAATTACTGGTTAATCTTGAAGAGCGGCCTACCACAAAATAGCAATAGAACCTGTCAATTTCATAAGGTAAAAATACTCTAAATGGACACATGGAAAGCCAACATGAAGAATATGCAAAATATTGGATACTAAGAGTCAGTGTCAACAATGTGGAACAAGAAAGCCAAATGGGAAAAAAAATAGTGATCAGCTGTAACTGAAGAATGTTACATGTGTTAAAAAAAGGATATGCAAAAGTCAGAATTGTTTGCAGAACAGTGGAAGTACTGATCATTGAGAGCTGTAGATCATTTCCAGTTTTAGAGTTCCTACATTTGAACACATTCACCGGAGAAGTAGGAGATTCATTGGGACCCAGTTTGACTCAAAGAACTTCTCACTGAATTTAAGCTTTATAGGAGTGTCGCTGTCCTGATAAAAATCATGGATGAAGGCTAGAAGTTACAGCCTACACAGACAAAACTACTCAGTGTGTGTGTGGAAAACTCCAAGGCTAAAGATGTGCTACAAGTATTACTACAACAGATTTGAACCGCGTATATGGTTCACAACCACCACCTCGCTCTTTGAAACCTACTTACATGCCTTGACCTCAACATCCTGAAAGTAGCAAATGGTGTTCAACTCATTCCAAGGGTAAACCAATTCCGTTAACAAATAGCTATCAACCAAAGTGCAGCCAATACAAGGCATCATAGACCTTCCAAAATAGGTTGGGCACCTTAGAAGAAGGATTTGTTGATTTTGGAGACATCAGGGTAAGGTATACTGATCCCGTTGTCTGGGGAGGTGGGGGATTTCTGAACACTCCCTCTATGTCTTCCCATTCCACCTGGCCATCCTTCTCACTCTCCGGCCTGTTTGCAAAGAACCTGGGAAATTTTGGTCTTATTATTTTGGTCAAGGAAACAAATGGTTAGATCCTCTCATGTTGGATCTGGTCATTGCCTGTGTTACATGTGTGAAATTTTATTAGAAGATTATGCTTCAAACTGCTTCTTTCAATTCAAGGTAAAATTAAGTGTATGATCTTCTGCGAGTTTTGCTCAGTGATATGTTGGTGTGACCTGGTTTCCATGAAGTGGTGCTACTGAGTCTGTCTCAGTGACAGTCACATTCTTGGACATTGGTGTGCCCAGCAAGAACATTTTCTGTGACATGGTTTCTTCTCCAAGTGGTGCTTAACACAGACGAGGTACAGATTCCTCAATTGACAGAGGGTAGTCAGTGGCAATCAACAGGATGTTCTCTTGCCAGTATTTACCATGAGACTACTTGAAGTCCAGATTCAATGTTAAAGGCTTTCAAGGCCTCTCCCAGCCAATATACCACTACCTCTTGTGAGACTGTCCTGCCAGTGGGGTAGGGCACGTCCAGGGATGGTGATGGATGATACTTGGACATTGATTGGCTGTTTGAGATAGGCAGATGGTGACATTGGTGCCTATTAGGTGACTTCCACACGTTAGTTCCCTCACCATCAGATGAAGGTCCAAGTGGGCAGCTCTGTATTTCAGGATTTAGTCTTTGGTGAACATAGAATTCAAATAATTGTGTGTTTTCACACGATTGGAGGTAGGCCGTGGGAAATGTGGCTGGAAAATTTAAACCAGTAGCCTTTTCATTATGATTTTTTTTCTTGAAAATCTAGTAATATCAGCTGAATAATTGAACATCAAAGGGTACATGATGAAACGTGAGCATCAAGTATATTAACACGTGAAGAAAAAAAAGTGGTTCCCACCTCAGTAGAGTATGTTGTTTTTCTTCGCTGCTGTTTCTGATATTTTCCCATCAAAGTATTTAATTCTCAGCTTACAATTATTTTGTGACTTTGGGCTTTTAATGACTTCATGGTGTTTAATTTGTTTTCTTATTTCACTAAAACTGAACAGCTTGTGAAACAGGCTGGAAACTTTTTGTGCACCTCCTGATCAACAGACAAGATAGTATTAATTTCATCAAAACAGAAATTTCCTTTATTGTGTTTTGCGTGAAGAGAAATCAATTATATCTGCAGAATGTGTCAAATTTGCAAGGAAATTAGCCATTACTGCATTCAAATCTGCATCTGACATGAGCAGAGAACTAACTTTTTTGACTGGTTGGAGGAGCAGTATATTTTGGCAAGAAAATGGTGAAATGGCGGACGGAGAGGATGTGGTTATTAGTGGCAGAGACTGAGGTCAGAAACAGTTGAGAAGATAGAGGCGGGAGCCTGGAGTAATAAGACATGTCAGCAGCATGGGCAAGGCCAGTTGCATCTTAAAAGAGCAGCTGGAGCTAATATGCAAAACAGGAGTTGACATGTCTGTGCAGAAGTGACATTTCAGGTAAGCTGCAGAAATATAATTCACGTACGGGGCAGAACTAAGCCAATGAAAACAGAACTTCTGAATGTTCAATAGTTTCTGAAAAGAGAGAGAAAAAAGAACTTAACTTTAGTTTGCAAAATCTTAACTTCCCATTTGCAGTTGCAAATGTGCCCACTGCCAAATACTTGTGGTGTATTTTGTACTGTTCCACTGAAAACAGTTTTTTTGCATGAAGAAAATAAGTTAATTTTAGAAATCAAGTCTAAGGGACACAGCAAAGAAGAAAGATTGTGTATCATGCTTGCTTTCTTACAGGCAGATTTCCATACAACCATTTGTACACACACTCAGACACACATACACACCAACACATACACACACAATCTCTCTCACTCTCTCTCTCTCTCACACACACACACACCAACACACACTCTGTAAACTTGGAGGGTATAATTGCCCAATAGCAAAAACAATCAAGTTAGTGTCCAGCAGTAGTTGAAATAATGATCTTTTGAAGGCCCAATGCCTCCAGCCAGCATGAAAGTTGTTGACTAATTCTCTGAAGGAGTAGGCTTTTGTAAAATAAGTTACACTTTGGCAAGACTGACAGCTTGTGCAGCCAGTCCCTTGAGGCAGCAATAAAAGTCTGCACTAAAAATATCACTAGTTGGAAATGAGGCATGTGTGTAAACAGTACATTTCTTTATTTAGTTAATTCTATTCATTTAACTGGTTGCAGATTATAACACTGGATGTTTTACAAAATGTTTCTGCTTTCTAAGGGCTGTTGTGCTCGTGAGAGCTTTTCGTCAATAATCTGCGTAAGTGCCAGATATCATGATATTAACTGACTAGCAAAATAGAACATTGAATGACATTTAGTAATGACTAAAAGCTGTGGGTGCTAAGCCATCCAGTAAGATGGGACACAATAACTTTGATGTCATGCCAGTTATGCAGCAGGGCTTTATAAGAGCAGAAGTGTAATTATATTTCAGTGATTGTATACAGTATTCGCTTCAGTAAATCCAGTCATCATGAGCACTAATGATTCCTGCATAAACTGCAGATGAGTAGAACTTTTTTTTATGTGGCAGGATTTCTAGTTGTCTATTGTGTTGTGTTTTCATCAGTTAACAGTGAAAACAATGTTTTAATGTTGTGCGTACATTCCAAGATGTTCCTGTGCTGCACATTAGATGACAGGAAAGATCAATATTTTTTAGAGTTCTTTTCAAATTGATAATAATGTGCCTGAAAATTGACTAAGTTGTGTTTGAAACTGTCTTGGGGAACAATACAATTAGTATGAAGAGCTGATGAAATAAATACAATGGTCTTCTTTTCTGAAGGGTGTGTTTTTTGAATGGAAATAACCCAGCAAAAATTCATGATTTACTAAGCTTTCCAATCTGTTGACACATGCTTTTGCATGAGTCCAGTTTGCTTTCCTTTTTTTTTAAAAAATTTCTTTCTCAAAGCATTCTTTATTTCCCTTTTCAGACTGTACTTCCTGGCAGCACGATGAGGGGAAAATACATTGATTTGTCTCATGAAATGTTAAAAGCTCTCTCTCGTTTGAAATGAACAAGATGGTCTTTCAGTAGCAGCAGATGGCTGTTTGCTAGTTTGGCCTTGTACTTTTAAAAGTATGTTTTTATTTTTATAAATATGTTTCATCCTAATACCTTGCCACAAATGGAAAAGATTCTCAAACGTCCGATTCCAGAAAGGTTGAGAAACTGACTTTTAAAACAAAACTTGAAGTAGATTTAATATTTCTCTTGATGGTTCCAATTTGAGAAATTGATTGCACTATGAAATGATATTTGTGTCTGTTGAAGTTGTCTTGTAATATGTTGTTAACTGCTGATGATGCAAAGCATCACACATTATGCATTGGCAACACCTCCGTAAAGGGGGGTGGGGCATCACTGTTTATGGGCAGACCTGACTCCCATTTAACGGCAGCCAGCACCCCTTAAAGGAAAAGTGTATTCTGGCACTCAACAAGTACTTATGTCAAACTGAATGGAGTAATGAGGAGGCACCATGATTCTGTGGGCTTAAGGCTTTGAACAAACCTTTCCCCTATTCCCCTATGCCCGAGGCACTGCAAGAATGATCTATTTTGACAACAGTGAAAAGACATTTGAAAAACTATCAGTGTCCAATACATTGCATGGACAACATGCCTCCATGCCACAAGCAATTTGATTATTTAACAAGGCTTGTTAAGAAGAATTGACTCATGAATCTCTGTTTACAGCTGCACTATTTAAAGCCTCTTAAATGAAAATACTGACCCACTCTCAAAACGCTTACTTATGTTCAATCTCTTCCAATTATTGCAACAAATTTCACCGCCCCCTTCTTCTTATTCTCACACACTTGACGTTATTAAAATCCTTACATCTCACACGTGGACCCATAGTTATTCCATCATGATCAGATTCTCCTAACACTATATACGAAGATTGTTAAGATACTAGAATGAAACAGAGAGCTGCGGATGCTGGAGATCTGAAACAAAAACTAAGATTATTGGAGAAACTCAGCAGATCTGCAGAGAGAAAGCAGAGTTAACGTTTCAAGTCCAGTGACCCTCTTCAGGGAGGTCCTCCCTGTAAAGGTCCCTAGTCAAAGAAAGTGTGGCTGGTCACTATGGGGGCAAACGAGGCTATGGTTGGTCAAAAGTCTGGAGAATATTTGTACCATTTCTTCAAACTGAATCTTGTTTGCCCTTTCAGATTACTATTTCCACCCACTTTCACTGTGATTGGCTGCAGCTGCTTACAGCGCCTTACTCATTTCTCCTTCTTTCTCCCTCTACACAACAATCTAACTCCTGTCCCTCGCTTTCACTTCAGCTGTTGAGTGTGTCAGGAAGTTTTCTGGAGCTGCACTGACACTCAGTCTGATTCTGGCAAACACCAGCTCGGATACTCTCACCATGTGGCCTATCGAGGCTGGGCTGGTGGAGGTGGCAGTCCTTAATGAGTCATCGAGTATGAGTGCACAGGGATGAGAGCAAGGGAGGTAGGATACCACCAGGAAGCAGAAAGTGAAGTTATTTTATAGTTCTGTCACAGGGAACTCTGTCAATAGACCTAGCTAATAAAATAAACCACTGAGCTAGTACCTGTGAAAATGCGGTGCAACCAGTAAGTCTATGAGGCTGTTGTTCACGCTAAGAATAAACCATCTGTATCTGAGTCCTATAGGCTCAGTGCTGATTGATATAATCCACACAGGGCATCTCTCATTTGTAAGCTCAGAGCGGGCTTCCACGTTCCAGCTGTAAATACAATTTAAATCAGAATGAGGACAGGAAAGCAGATACATGTCAGAAACTCTAAGGGCTGGCGCCTTAGTGAGTCAGCATTTTGGATAACATGGACATGAAGTTAGAATATTTGCCGATAAACAGTTATGTTCAGGATTTAGTGTCAGTGTTCACTTTGGCCGTGAAGTCAAGGCGAGGCCCATTAGTGAAGTAAGGCAACTGAATGGTGATTATAAGGAAAGTGGTGAAGATTATTGAATGAGGAATGGAAGGGCTGATTGAGGTCTCCATGAGTTCTGGTGAGATAGAAGCATGGGCAGCCAACACATCTCTTCCGTCTCTATCTCATCATCAGTATCAATAACTTACAGTTACATAGTGTCCTCGTTACAATAAAATGTTCCAAGGCATGTTTGTGATCGGATGAAATTTGGAGCTGAGCGACAAAAGAGGCCATTGTGACTGATGGCCAAAAGCTTAATCAAAGTCAGGCGTTTTAAAGAGACCCTTAAAGGAAGGTAGAAAAATGTAACGAGGTTTAGGTGGAGAATGTAATAATTTAACATCCAGGGCACTGCCACCAGTGTTGGAGAGGTTAAAACTAGGGACACACATGCAGACAGATTTGGAGGGAGTTCTTATGTGGTAGTAGGTCTAGAGGGAAATGTGGAAACACGAAGGGGTGAACCCGTGGAGAGATGTAAACAGTGAATGAAAATTTTAAATTTAAGGTATTGGTATGCTAGGAGCAAATGATGGTCAGTGAACAATGAGATTGTGGATAAACTGGTCTTGGCAAGAGGGATACAGGCAATCAAGCTTCATGTGAGCTGAGCTTTAAGGAAGGTAGAAGATGGTCAATAGGACTTTAAACTAGAAAGTGTTGGGGGAAGGAAGGGTAAAACTTCCCCAATGGGGAACAAAGCAACAGGCTAATATCTGTAGGGGTAGACCATAAGACCATAAAACATAGGAGCAGAAATTAGGCCTTTTGGCCCATCGGGTCTGCTCCGCTTTTCAATCATGGCTGATAAGTTCCTTAACCCCATTCTCCTGCTTTCTCCCCATAACCCTTGATCCCCTTGATAATCAAGAACTGATCTATCTCAGTCTTAAATGTACTCAATGACCTGGCCTCCACAGCCTTCTGTGGCAGTGAATTCCATAGGGGAGTGGGAAACCAAAGGATGGGGAAGCTTACAAAGATCAACAGAAGGCAACAAAATAAAAGAAATAAGGCGGGAGAAGATTAAAAATGAGGGTAAGCTAGCCAGTAATATAAAGGAGATCTGTAAGAGTTTCTCTAGATATCTAAAGAGCAAAAGAGTGGCAAAAGTGGACATTGGACTGCTGGAAAATGTCACTGGAGAGATAGTAGTGGGGAACAAGGAAATGACTGAAGAACTGAATAATTATTTTGTGTCAGTCTTCACATTGGAAGACACAAATAATATCTCAAAAATTCGAGAGAGTCAGAGGGCAGAGCTGAGTATGGTGACCATCACCAAGGAGAAGGTGCCAGAAAAACTGAAAGGCCTGAAGGTGGATAAATCACCTGGACCAGATGGACTAACAGCAGAGGTCCTAAGGAGATAACTGAAGAGATAGTGGAGGCATTAGTGGTGACCTTTCAGGATTCGCTAGGGTCGGAGGACTGGAAAATCACTAATGTGACACCCCTGTTTAAAAAGGGAGTAAGGCAAAAGACAGAAAATTACAGGCAAACCTCGGTCGTGGGTAAGATTTTAGAGTCCATTATGAAGGATGATATTTCTGAATACTTGAAAGGGCGTGGTAAAATAGAGTAAAGTCAGCATGGTTTCATCAAGGGGAGGTCATACCTGACAAATCTGTTAGAATTCTTTGAGGAAGTAACGAGCAGGGTAGACCAAGGAGAGCCAATGGATGCTATCTACCTGGACTTCAAGAAGGCCTTTGACAAGGTGCCACACAGGAGGCTGCAGAGTAAAATAAGAGCCCATGGTGTTAGAGGCAAGGCGCTAGCATGGATAGAAGATTGGCTGTCTGGCAGAAAGCAAAGAGTGAGGTTAAAAGAGTCTTTCTCAGGATGGCAGCCAGTGACTAGTGGTGTTCCACAAGGGTCAGTGTTGGGACCACAACTTTTCACTTTATACGTTAATGATCTAGATGAAGGAACTGTGGGCATTCTGGCTAAGTTTGGAGACGATAAAAAGATAAGTAGAGAGGCAGGTAGTATTGAGGATGTGGGGAGTCTGCAGAAGGATTTGGAAAGGTTAGGAGAGTGGGAAAAGAAGTGGCAGATGGAGTACAACATGGGAAAGTGTGAGGTCATGCACTTTGGTAAGAAGAATAGAAGCATGGACTATTCTCTAAATGGGGAAAAAAATTCAGAAGTCTGAAGTGCAAAGAGATTTGGGTGTTCTCGTCCAGGATTGTCTCAAGGTAAACTTGTAGGTTAAGTCAGTAGCTAGGTAGGCAAATGCAACTTTGGCATTTATTTTGAGAGGACTTAAATATAAAAGCAGGGATGTACTTCTGAGGCTTTATAAGGCTCTGGTCAGGCTACATTTGGAATATCTCAGGAAGGATGTACTGGCCCTAAAGCGGGTTCAGAGGAGGTTCACAAGAATGATCCCAGGAATGAAAAGCTTAACATATGAGGAATGTTTGAGGACTCTGGGTCTATACTCGATGGAGTTTAGAAGGATGAGAGGGGAATCTAATTGAAACTTATAGAATACTGAATGGCCTGGACAGAGTGGATGTTGGGAAGATATTTCCATTGGTAGGAGTGAATAGGACCTGAGGGCACAGCCTTAGAGTAAAGGGAAGACCTTTTAGAACAAAGATAAGGAGAAACTTCTTCAGCCAGAGAGTGGTGAATCCATGGAATTCACTGCCACAGAAGGCTGTGGAGCCCAAGTCATTGAGTATATTTAAGATGAAGATAGATAGGTTCTTGATTGTCAAAGGGATCAAGGGTTATGGGGAGAAAGCGGGAGAATGGTGTTGAGGAACTTATCAGCCATGATTGAATGGCAGAGCAGACTCAATCGACTGAATGGCCTAATTTCTGTTCCTTTGTCTTATGGTCTTATGGGAACTTGACTAGGAAGCTCCAAACATAGCTCAAGGATATCACTCCTGTCTATAACCAGACTAATTCTGAGCAAACAACTAATTCTGACTTCCTCAGGATTACTATTTTTAAACAACCTGTTCAGCAATGCTATTTTACACCACAGGGGCAAGTAGAATTTGAACCTGGGCTTCCTTGCTCAGAGGCAGGAAAAATCCAACTGGTTCACTTTAGGGAAGGAAACTGCCATCCTTATCTGGTCTGGCCTACGTGTGACTCCAGACCCACTTCTGAGAGTGAGGAGGGGTCAGGGAGATAGTAGGAACTGCAGATGCTGGAGAATCCGAGACAACAAGGTGCAGGGCTGGATGAACACAGCAGGCCAAGCAGCATCATAGGAGCAGAGAGGCTGACGTTTCGGGCCTAGACCCTTCATCAGAAAAGGGGGAGGGGAAGGGGATTTTGAAATAAATAGGGAGAGAGTGGGAGGCGGATAGAAGAGGGATAGAGGAGAGGATAGGTGGAGAGGAAACAAACAGGTCGAAGAGGCGGGGATGGGGCCAGGAAAGGTGAGTGTAGGTAGGGAGTTAGGAAGGGGATAGGTCAGTCCAGGGAGGACGGACAGGTCAAGGGGGGTGGGATGAGGTTGGTCGGTAGGAGATGGAGGTGCGGCTTGGGGTGGGAGGAGGGGATAGGTGGGAGGAAGAACAGGTTAGGGAGGCAGGGACGAGCTGGACTGGTTTTGGGATGCGGTGGGGGGAGGGGAGATTTTGAAACTTGTGAAATCCACATTGTTACCATTGGGCTGCAGGGTTCCCAAGGGGTCAGGGAGAGCCTGGTCATCTCCAGAGTGTTCTGAATGGAGACCTGTGACAGGGCAGTGTGTTGGTCCCTT
>NW_025967860.1:0-25000 GCF_021869965.1 Rhincodon typus | reverse complement strand
TATATCCTTCCTTTCTTGGGAGCCCATGTCTATACAACCATCCTGTTCCATGGACTTCATAGGACTGCCCCACAAAGGTCTCCTTCTCGAAGCTACAAATGTTTCCCTTAAGCTTAAAAAAAGTTACTTACAAACCCTAAGGCCTCACTATTTACCTCGTTGGGTTGCAAACCAAAAATTTAAAAGTAGTCCATTAGTGGTGCACAAAACTCAAGTCAGGTGTCAAAAACTTTAAAATTGTTACAAGTTAATTATTAACTTAGACACAGAAAATCCACCAGTTATCAACTCAAAATGCAGCAACCCAAACATACAATAAATAAATCTTACAGTTTAAAATCACAAATGGATTAGGCTCAAGGGTCAAATGGCCTATTCCCATTTATGTTATGTTCTTGACATTACAATCCTACACTTTCAAGGCAGGTATACTTCTTCTTCTGTTGTCTTTCTGAAATGATGTAAACCCTGGAATATTTACTTTCCACCTTAGAAACTTCTTTCATTTGAACAGCCACTGTTGGTTTCTGTTAGGTTATTGTCAAAGTTTAAAGCTTTACCAATCTGTCCAAGTCCGGTCCTGGCTGGTTTAAGTGAAGTCCATCCTCTATAGAAAAACTCCCAACACTCCTCAGGGCTGTGGTAGTGCCCTATTGGGGCACAATTCCCAGTTGCACAAATGTAATTGTTTCTTGTATGAATCACCACAAACTTTCACACCAAGTTTTTCTCAAGCCACAAGGAGACGTCTCTAACTGAGAGCAGGTAGACAACACTTTTGAGCTGCAGAGAACAAAATGCAATCCCCTGACTGAAAACATGCCTTTTGCTGCCACATTTACCTGCACTTCCCCTCAATTAAACAGCCCTCTGTGACATGATCAATTTGTCCACCCACCCTGTAGTCCTTACCCTCATTCACATAGGTAACAAGTTCTTTGTTATCAGCTTGCCAGAAGGAAGACCATCACTGAACCCTTGATCCCTATTCGTACCCGACTCTCATTTGTATACCTTCCTTTATATAATTACTAACAAAAGTTCAACTTAACTCAAGTGACACTTGACTTTCATCCAGGTATGCTCCCTCCCATGTCCCATAACAGATTACAGCTTGAGCAGATTACAGTTCAACAACTGTGCCAAAATTGAGCTGCTGACACTTACCACAACGTGTACGGATTGCAGCGATTTCCACAAACTCCACAGCCCAAACAGTCTATTTGTATTATTTGATTTGTTAACTAGTTACTAATTTGTACTGCTAGCTTCCTCCCTAAAATCTCTTCCTACCTAATTTTTCTCCTTAAAAAAAAAAATCAATCTTTTTGATGAGCTTCTGCCCTCTTGCTCTAATATTGCAATACAGTACCAATTTCAGTTTTACTGAAGAACCATCTTGTGCCTTGGGGTATTTTTAGTTTAAACGCATATAATAAAATGCAAATTTCTGTTGAGGACAAAAATCTTTTAGTCTGAATTAGGAAGAACTTCTTTCTTTTATTCCATTCTTCTTGTTCATCTTCAACCAAATACTGCTGATTATACCTGTAATTGTCTTTTGCATCCTCAAGAGACAGCTGTTTAAATTCTTCATACATTTTCCTGTTGAAATGATCTCTGAGAAAAAAGGACCAGAAACGGAACAGCGTGTTCATTTCTTGGGACTGTCCAATTCCTAATCTCTTCCTCTCTGAAAAGGAAAGGTTATGCAATTAGATACGCAGCATTGCAAATACCTTGTAATTTTTCTAAATGGTTTTAAAGGAGTGTAAAGTACACTCAAAATGTCACTTAAGAAATAGGACTGGGAGGCCATTCACCAAGATCACGGCTGATCTTCTAATACAACACAATTTTTCTTCACTAACCCCAAATCCCTTGATATTTTTAACATGGAAATCTACTGATCTCAATCTTAAACATACACAATGACTGAGCCTACACTTTGACCTTAAAACTGGCTATGATGCCGCTTTGCAATTTATGATTAGTCAGTACACAACACTGGTTACAGATATCTACATAGATTTATTTCCTAGCTATCTTACCTTGTTTAATGTAGCCTGTAGTCAGTAGTTAGTTAATTGTTAATCTGTAGTTAGTTGCATAAGTTGATGATGACATCTGGAGATTGTTTAGATTGAGAACAGATGAAACAGATAATCATCATTATTCTGACCCATCAGGGAACATTTTTAAAGCTACATGATAAAAGTGCAACCCTTGTTGTCTGGAGCTTGAAAATAAGCCTTTTGATATTTCGATTTCTTGAGTCCCAGAAAAATATTTGTACTTTATTTGGTAATCAATATCATTTAGTCTCACAAAAGAGGAGTTAAGAAGAGCTTTTGTGATGTCCCTGAACATCATTTCGGTCAAATTCAAGAGCCACAAGCTTTAGGCGTGTCAGAAATTAAGTATTGTGCAGTTAATCTATTTCAGTATTCTTCTGCAATTTTTTTAAAAACTAAATAAATTTGATTTGATTGGATTGAAGACCATCCTGCATGTGTGATATCTTTCACCTTTTGAGTGGTCAGGATTGTGTGATGGACAAGCCAGGAATTCTTCTGGTGTATAATCCTATGAAAAAAGATAGTTTAGTCCTATGCAATGGTATTTTATTCATGACAAGCAAAATGGTTCATGCTTCAGCTCACTTAAGTTCATTGAAATTTTCTTGCATAATGCAAAGTTATGGTCTTGTTCTCATCAGGACTGCAATCAAGAAACCAAACTAACGAAAAGGAATACCAATTCATAAAATATGAGAAGACGACATGGCTAGATGGGACCATGGCTGGCACAGAGATGCAGCTGGACCTGTTAACTGTCAATCTTAGACAGCCAATTAACCTCAGATCAGGCAGGTAGATTCTGATTAGTTAGGGTGCTGCCAAGGGCAGGGAAAAAAGGTGGAATGTATGCACAAATTCCTTTTGCCGACATAGAAGAGGGTCCTGTGTGAATATATCTAGTTGCCACCACATGCAAATTAAACGCACTGAGCGTCCAACCGATCATCTTGTCACAGTCTATACTATTTGGCGAGCACTGATCAATAACATTATCACATCTAGCTCAGATTTACAAGCACATTTTCCATGATGAACTTGATGGCTTTCCTCACATGGGCTACGTTCTCTAGGTTGAGTGGTGTAAGGATGTTTCTACATGGGTGATGCCTACCTTACATTAATATCACACATGGCCAAAGAAGCGCTCTCTGACGGATTTACACGATTTGATTTAAGCGTCTATATTAGTTTTCAAATCAGCTCAAACAGTTTCTGGGAGATAGCATAATATTCCAGCTAACTTTAGCACTTTCAAATTTTAAATTTAATTCATTCTCAAAACAGCTGTAATATTTTTATTTCACCATTACAAATACATTCCTTCTGACCTGTCATAGTGCTGGTTTAATGTATTAACACTGAAATTCACACAGTTTCTTTTTGCTTTGATAAGGTTCAGTGCACCTCAGTTTTAGTGTTTCACTACCGACTAGTAACAATACCAATACCTTGTTTCCAACGACAAATCCATTTTAGCTTTAATTCTTTGTTGAGCAATTATCCAGTGCTCTTTGGTCAATCGACATGCTTTGGCTAATTATTCCTAGAAATTCAAAACATTTTGGAAATTTGATTTGAAGCTTTGGCTCAAATTTTTCTTTGAGGGAATTCTCTAACCTCATGTCCATATATTAATTTGAAAGGACTGAATCCTGGAGACTTATTAACAGTATCCTTAATTGCCAACTATAACAAGAAAATTTATTGCTTCCCATCATTATGACGTCCTGAAAATAGGCTGAAATCGTGGTCTTTAATACCATCTTTTTACTGCACCTTGCAACTATAGATGATAGGCTGACAAAAATAAATTGTTTTATTTCTGAACTATTCATTATATATTTGAATATGTGACCTAAAATTTAAACCTTGATTGATTGTATTTCAAGTATCAAGAATGAGATTCGTTCTTTTGCAGCAGGCAATAATTCACACTGCCTTGCAGCACCAGCATTGAGTTAGTCCTATCTTCCTTGCCTTTTTTCCCTCATAATCTTGCACATTATTTAAACAGAAATACAAAAACCATTGTGAATGTCTCAAATGAACCTGCATTTACAATACTTCCAGGCAGCACATCCATCATTTCCTATGTGAAGAGTTTCTTCTCACATCACATTTACTTCTTCTACAAATTGTTTTATGAGCAGGAACAGTTTATCCTTCTGTCCAGATCGCTCATGATTTTTTAAAACAAACTTCAATCAATTCTACTCTGTTTTTCTCCCCCATCAAGGGAAACTGCCTCACTTCTCCAATCTACCTTAATAACTAAACAATTTTGTATCCTTGAAACTATTCTCTCAAACCTCTTACGCTCTCTCCAATAAAGTATGTACACATCGTATCAACTGAGGTCTAACTGGTATCTTATACAGGTCCAGCATAATGGTCACACTTGTACTCATACCAGTATTAATAAATCCCAGAATACTGTATGCATTAACTGCACTCTCCACCTGTCTAACCAGCAGGTCTCCCTGCTCCTAGGCATCCTTTAGGATGGTACCCCATTATGTGTTACTCCATTTTCATTCTGCCAAAATCACCTCACATTTCTCTGCATTTAACTTAATTGGCTACCCATCCATCCCTCCATCAACTTGTCAATGTCCATTTGAAATTCTACACCAGACTCAAGTTTACAATACTTTGAAATTGACTCCTGCACTCCGAGATTTAGATCATTAATGTAAACCAGGAACTATTTCACTATCATTTTGCTGTAATTTTTCCCAAAGGGATGGCCTCCGGAAATGTTTTTGAAGTGTCCATGACTCTTAAAAGACATCAATTCCCACATCTGGTTATAGTTAGGGATACTTTGTAATCCATAAGGACCCTGCTAAATGGTTCTTCAGAAGTTGACAGAATAAGAGGGTACAGGTTCAATTGATGGTTTGGATTTTCCCACTACTTGGCATGTCTGGAAAGGTTTCATCATATCTTTATGATATCCTGGCCAATAAAAATGTTATTGTATTTTACCTCGTTTTCCTAATACCCAAGTAACCCGCCTTTGGAATTTTGAGAGTCACTTGTAAATTGTTACAATATCCAGTGTGAACTACCACCTGATGGACGAATGCCAATGTGGCAGTCTGTTTCTTCATAAACACTCTTTTGAACAGCAACATTCACCCAAATACTGATTCTGATCCAGTTGCTGAGCCAGCTGTTTGATAAAGTTCTGTCAACTCAGGATTTGTCTATTACTTCTGCATTAAAGAAGATAGGTTAAACATGTCAGCCTCATTCACAATACTTAGTTGCTTTTTACTAATGCTCTTTTTTTAAAAAAATGTTTCAGATAACTGAATTTTCATGCATCCCCTTTTGTACAGTCTTCCTATCTAATTCTTTGAGTCCTAAATTGTAGTCTCAACAGTTATGAAACAGTACAAGCTTCCAGAGAATCTCAGTTTCTTTCACTTGCTCTGCTTGTTTCAAGTTCCTTGGCGTCACTAATATTTTTGAACCAGACATTTCATCCCACAAAATAAAATAATCTCCTTCTACATGTTTTGATGTCTCACACCAAATACAACTTCTCATTAGGTCACCCTTTAATCCAATTCCACAGAATGGGACCAATTTATAACTTCAATGAAATACCTCTAATTAATACCTTCTCTTTCAGAAAAAGCCCCTTTCTGGAAGAGGGATTGCATCATCACCTAACAATGATGACCAATTTGCTCCAATATCTTAACTGGCTTGCCTGCTTGATATAAACAAAAGCTTTAAAAACTTTTCCATACTGCTTTCCACTGCCTCAAGAGCAGTCAGTCAGTCATCGAGTAATACAGCATAGAAACAGGCCCTTCGGCCCAAACTGGTCCATGCTGCCCACTCAGCTAGTCCCAATTGCCCACATTTGGTTCATATTTCTCATAACCCTTCCCATCCATGTACCTATCCAAATGTTTTTTTGGATGTTGCTATTGTACCTGCCTCAACCACTTTCTCTGACAGTCCATTCCATATACGCATCACTCTGCGTGAAGAGGTTGCCCCTCAGGTCCTTCTTAAATCTTGCCCCTCTCAACTTAAATCTATGCCCTCTAGCATTCAATTCCCCATCCCTGGGGGAAAGACTATATGCATTCAGCTTATCTCTGCCCCTCATGATTTTATTCACCTCAAAACAGTCTCCCCTTTTTCTCCTATGTTCCAAGGAACAAAGTCCTATTCCTGGCTAACCACTCCCTACAACTCAGGTCAACTAGTCCTGGCAACATCCTCGTAAATCTTCTTTGCACACTCTCCAGTTTAACTATGTCTTTCCTACAACAGGGTGACCAAAACTGTACACAATACTCCAAGTGTGACCTCACCAATGACTTGTACAACTGTAACATGACATCCCAACTCCTACACCCAGTGCCTCGACTGATGAAGGCCAGCATGCCAAATGCCTTCTTCACCATGTCTAACCATGATACCGCTTTCAACAAACTATGTACTTGTACTCCTAGGTCCCTCTATTGCACAATACTCCTCAGGACCTTACCATTTACTGTACAAGTCCTACCTTGGTTTGACTTTCCAAGTGCAACACCTCACACTTATCTGTATTGAATTGCATTTGCCAATCCTCAGACCACTTCCCCATCTGATCAACAGCCCTCTAATTTTTGATATCCTTCCTTGTAATCAACGATACTTCCTAATTCTGCATTATTCACAAACTTACTAATCATGCAGTGTACATTCATATCCAGATCATTTGTGTAAATAACAAATAACAAAGGTTCCAGCAACAACCCGTGGCACAGGCCTCCAGTCCGAGAAACAACCTTCAACATCACCCTCTGCTTCCTATAACTACATCTATAACTTCCACTGGTTGAACACACTAAGAATAATACAGGAAAAATTATCTAGATGGTCCAGACCCATTTTCTTCTTACTAGTAGGCTCTTAAAGTACATGCTTCACCTGTAGCACTGCTACAATTTTAATACTCATTTCCTTTCCAGGTACAATCTTTTCTCAGGATTCTTTAGGTGTTCCAACTACAGCAATAGGTCTCCCACTTAATTTCTGGCAATTAGCTTCAATAACAAAGTCTTTTACAACAGAACCATATCACTTCTCTATATGGTTTTTTTTTGGTTCTAGCCTTCCTCCTTTGTCTTCAACTCATTTCTGACAGTTAATACCCTTTTCACTCCCAGATTTCCTATTCCTCCCAATCCCTTGTCAATTCCCATATAGCTATTTCACAATAACTGTCTGTCTGAGAGAGGTCACAGGTGCCTATCAGAACTGCTGCTTCTCAGATCTTTGATACTTAGTGCTCATCTAAATAGATCGAGAGTTACCACAATATTAATTTGGAATACTTCGATCATCATTTCCTCACACACACAGATGTTTCCTCTAACTTTTACGATCAAAATTACAGAAATTGAAACATTTCTTTCTCTTGAAAATTCTACAAGTACCTGAATAGGCTTCTTTGTCTCCTAGTGTTTAATTGATTAGCTTCAGAGACAAACTCATAAGCATTTAATACTGCCTTTTTAACCACTTCATAGTCTGTGGAATATTCTCCCTGCAGACTAGTGGTGTACACATCCATAGCTGTACTCATCTGGTCAGTCTAACATTAAGGCTTAAGTGGCAATTCAATGTCACAGCTAGCTTTTAAAATGAGGTTAATTATCTTTTAACACCATACTCTAAATTTAGGTACTAAACAAAAATTGTAGTTAAATCCAATTCTTCAGTGCAATCAGAATCATGCTTTGAACTCTCTGCTTTCTTCCTTTACCCCAAACTTTTCTTAAACTAAGGTCACACTGTCCGATTTCTTACTTTCTTTGGAGTTCAAACTTTCCCATTTCCCTTTCAATGTTTTTCTCTCCTCTCTTGCCACTTCAAGATTTTAAAAAATTCTCTTGCACCATATGCAACTAAATCTTAGCTAATTGTAACTTTGATACATCAATTTCAGATGCTTTGCTTTCAATTCTAAATGCTATCATTTAATCATGTTACTCTTATAAGATCCTTGTTTTTACTTAGAACGTAGAACATACAACAATACAGCACAGTACAGGCCCTTCGGCCCACGATGTTGTGCTGAACTTTTACCCTAATCCTAAGGTCTATCTAACCTCCACCCCTACCTGATACTATCATCCATACGCCTATCTAATAGCCGCTTAAATGCCCCTAATGAGGCCGACTCCACTACTCTCTCCGGCAATGCATTCCATGCCCCTACCACTCCGAGTAAAGAACCTATCTCTGACGTCTCCCCTCTAGCTACCTCCACTCACTTTAAAGCTATGCCCCCTCATAATAGCTACCTTTACCCGAGGAAAAAGTCTCTGGCTGCCCACTCTATCTATACCTCTGATCATTTTGTACACCTCTATAAAGTCACCTCTCATCCTTCGTTGTTCTAAAGAGAAAAGCCCTAGCTCTCTCAACCTTTCCTTGTAGGACCTTCCCTCCATTCCAGGCAACATCCTGGTAAATCTCCCCTGCACCTTTTCCAACGCTTCCACATCTTTCCTGGAATGAGGCGACCAGAACTGGACACAATACTCCAGATGTGGCCGAATCAGGGTTTTGTATAGCTGGAGCATAACTTCACAGATCTTGAACTCCATCCCTCTATTAATGAAAGCTAACACACCATACGCCTTCCTAACAACTCTAAAATAGAAGCAGGAACAGGCCTTTCAAGCCTGCTTCACCATTCAATAAGATCAAGATTGATCCTAATTGTTGCACATTCCTGCCTGCCCCCAGTAACCTTTCATCCTGCTCCCTTGCTTATCAAAAAGAATACATCACCTCTGCCTCAAAAATACACCAAGACTCTGCTTACATTGCTTTGAGGGAAAGAGTCAGACACTCTGACAAAACATTCTCTTTCTGTCTTAAAAAGGGGGTCCTCTTATTTTCAGACACTGTTCCCTGGTTCTAGATTCTGTCTGTCAAGACACCTCCAGCAATTGTATTTCAATCAAATGTTCTATCACTCTTCTAACCTCCAGCAGATACAGGCCCGGTCTGTCCAACCATTCCTCATTTGACAATCTGCCCATTCCAGGTATTAGTCTCTAAACTGTCTCCAATGAATTTGCCTCCTTCCTTCAATAAGGAGATAATACTTTACACCATACTTCATATGTGGGCTGACCAGTGCCCTGTTTAACTGGAGAGAGGGGCAGCAAGGTTTAGGGAGGGAATTCCAGAGCTTAGGATCCAGACAGCTGAAGGCAAGTCTGCCAACATCGAAGTGATTAAAATCAGAGACCCTAAAGAGGTCCAAATTACAGGAGCTAATCTTGGAGGGCTGTGTGCCTCGAGGTTCTATCTTCAATTATCTCCTAATAGAGTTTAGCCTTAGTCAAAGGCTGGAAACAATTCAATATTACATCTACTCCCAGAAATGTTTTAGCAACATAGTCAAAGCCTCTAAAATTCCAAACCATGTAATCTATTACACAGCAATTCACATTCCTATGCCAAATACCTGTAGGTACTTATACTTAAAGATTCACTCACATCTCAAATTCAAGGATTTTTGGTCCTAGATAAGCCCCCATTTAAGACCCCAGCTGATGTTAATACTGGACAAATCAGGTCTGAGACCAAATCCTGGATTGATCGACCCTAATTTGGTATCTCCGATTTATTCTAAACCACAGTGGTCTGTTACTGAATGTATTCTCAAGAGTTTGCTAGTGTAATTATTAACAAAAAAAGTAATGAATTGAGAGAGAAAATAACATTCCATTGGGAAAAATGATGGAAAGATTTCATTACGAACACCAGAAAAGGATTCAAAACCACAGCTATCCCAATAATAGCCTTACAAACACCACAACCCCAGCAAAATTTACCAACCTCAAGACTAAATTATCTTGCTCAGGCTAGCACAACTGCAACCAGTTTCCTTCCGACAACTTTCTGCATGATCACCAGATACTTTATTTGGCTGGTATGCGAGACACTCAAAATAAGCTGCAAACTAAACCTCAGAACGAACATGAATTTCCTAAACACAATTTCCAGCAGCAAACAAAAATAAAGTTCCTGGAAAGCTCAGCAGGTCCAGCAGCATCTGTGAAGGAAAAAACAGTTAACATTTCAGGTCCGGTGACCCTTCCTCAGAACTCAATTTCCAGCAGTTTTGCAGGATTTCATACTAGAGAGTTTAACACTACTGCCTCCACACTCTGGCATATAATAAACAAAGACCATTTGCTTCTGGAGTCTTGTGTGTCCCTCAATCCCTATTACTGGGAGAGTTTTTTTTTAGTCCCCACACTTCTTGTAAAAATGAACCAAAAGATTACTATTCATAAAAATAGGCTTCTCCATACTTCTTGGCACCAAGTTCACAACAACCTTAGAATTATGTCCCTCCTTCATAAAACAAAAAATAAATTAAGATTAAAGTTCTACATTGTTCCTAACAACTTTCAAAAAGTTTGTTTTCAATGCAGATGAATGCAGGACAAAAAGCTTAGAATTCAGTATCACTTTTAAGCAACATTTACGTACTGTTAATCACCAAGCAGTTATAAAGCAATCTTCCAAATTAAAACCAAGGTTACAAAAGGTTCACTGCCATGTACAATTACTAGCTACAATACCCAAATGTCACATATTTATTTTCCTTTCTCAGCTGTATATTAGAAGTAAAAACCTTCATAAAAGAGGAGTTTATTTTAAAGCTACAAAGATATCTTGAAATGAAAACAATAAATTGTACAAACCAGTAAGAGAAGAACTGCTACTTTGGATGAACAATATCCTTTAAGTTCACTGTACTCAAAACTATCCAAACTTCTCATCACAGAAGAAAATATAGGATAAAGGCTCACCGTTTAAACATCTTCGACGATATTTGTAGTAAACTTGTTGAGTGAAGCCATTTTCTCTTAAAAGCTCATGGGAAGGATGCTGGAACTTAGGTAGAGAGTTTGGTGTACAGCCATAACTTCCAACAAATGGTGTGCCTTCTGAAGGACTGGCATTTGAACTACTAAGTGGACAAAAACAATTTCAAAGCTTGGAATGAAATTTTATTCTCTTAACATTTTCTCACTACTATGTTTCTGGTGGATATAATACTAAAGTTGGCTTGTAGATTCTCCACTTTACTGGTACAAGTTTTGTTAGTTGTTAGTCTGTGCTAGTTTTCTCAGCATAACTAGTCACATATCAGCCAAGCAACACACTAAAGCACAGAATGTTAAGTGCAAAGTACATTCAAGACCACCTTTTGCAGCAGTGGAATTTTGTTTTCTACCGGTGCACAAAACTGGCCAAATCCCCGGATCAAGATGATCAGAGTTTCCACTAATTGCAACCATTTATACAGGCTTAAAATTGACTTTTAGCCCCTGAAGCCAGTTTTGCTTTCAAAGAGATCATGGCTGATCGGTCATCAACTCCCATCTTTGCCCATTATACCTTAATTACTAGGATTAATAGCAAATCTGAGGTTGATAGATTTTTATCAGCCATTATCCAGTATTAACTGGCAATTGCAGAAGTGTTTCAAACTTCTACAACCCCATGTATGAATGAGTATCCTAATTTAACTCCCGAAAAGGTCTGGCTCCATTTTATATTGACAATGTTCCTAATTTAAAGTCTCCAACCTGCAGTAAATATTCTCTCACATCAATCCCATTTGCTCTCATTTATATTTTGAAAGTTAATATTAAATCTCCCCATAACCATCCAAATTACAGGGAATACCTATCTAATTTGTACAGGTGTTCCTTGGAGGTTACTCTTTGAAGACCAGGAATCATTCTGATAAATCTATGCTGCATCTCCCCAAGGGCAATAAATCCTTTCTTTCTATGGTGTTCCTATGCCCATAACTGATCTCAATTCTTCAGTTGTAATAAAATTCTGATTAGCTGGAGTATAATTCCTAACGTTCTGTATTTTGGTTCTTCAGATATCAAGGCAAGCATTTCATTAGCCCTTGTAATTATTTTTTGTACTCGTTCAAGATATTTTAATGAAGTCAAGTCTCATTGACCTCCATTGTTTCTATATTTTCACCATTTATAAATTCTCTGTTCTATCCGGAGTCTGAAAAGGTGATCTCATTTACCTGCACTTGAAATAAATTTCCTACAATTTTGTCCATTCTCTTAAACCAGTTTTTCTTTGTAAATTTGCACTATGTTGTCTATTTTTGTCAAGAGCAAACCTGAAAAGTGGTTTGTTGATCTCACTAAATGCTTAATAAATAGTCTAAAGTAAATATTTTTAATCAATCCATTTTGACATGTTATGACAAAGCTCTAGGATATGTAGAACTTGAAGGCAGACCTCCATTCCAAAGGTGGAGACACTACCACTTTACTAGAAGAGCCCAAAACACTGATCCCGATATGATTTGAAGATACAACCTTCAGAACTGGAGTCATGTGTTACAGGTGCACAAGACCAGTCAAATAGTTTATAGTAAACAATGCTAAACACTGGAGTTGTCATTACGTTTGCCAAGCTAACTGGTTTTCATGCAAACGTTTCATCCCCCTTCCAGGTTACCTCATCAGTGCTGTTTAGTCTCCATTGAAGTGCTGCTGTTCTGTTCTGTTATGAATTTATATGGCCTGTAGTTCTGTTTCCGGTTTTCCTTCGCAGTAGTATGTAGATGGGGTCTATTTCAACATGCTTTTAATGGTATCACTGGTTGAAAACCAGGCTTCCAGGAATTCTGGTGCTAGGTCAAGCAAAACAAAGACAAGCACGAGAATTCCTGGAAACCTGGTTTTCAACTACTGATACTATAAACAAACAGAACTACTCACCATAACAGACCAGACAATACAAGTTCAGAACGGAACAGAACGAAACAGAACAGCAGTATTTCAATGGAGACTAGATAGCACTGAAGATGTCACTTAGAAGGGGGATGCTATGTTTGCACGGAAAATAGTCAGCTCAGCGAATCAACCAACAACTCCAGCCACAACCTGTGCCACAGATCTTCGCTAAAATATTAAGAAGTGTTAAACACATCCTATGGGGCACTCGAGTCACAAACTGCCCGTTCTTCTACTCTATTAATTGTCATTCATCCAATTTCCTGATTAGAATGATAATTTGCCTTCAAGTCCATGCATTTCAACTTTGGCTAACAGCCTCTCATGAACTTAAGAGCAAGGAGCAGGAATAGGCAACTCAGCCCCTCAAGCTTGCTCCAACATTTAATACAATCGTGGTTGATCTCATCTTGGTCTCAACCCCACTTTCCTGCCTACTGGCCTTACCCTTCAATCCATTACTCATTAAAAATCCGAGTAAATTTAGTCGAGAGAAGAGATAGACAATGTCCATTGTACCATCTACAGGCTCACGATCCTTTCACAGAAATAACTGTCATCTGTTTTAAATCTGCTACCCCTTATCCCAAGACGAGGGCCTCTTGTCTTAGATTGCCCCATGAGGAAATTGCCCAAGTCTACTTCATTGATCCTGTTTGGCATCTTGTGTACCTCCTCTCATTCTTCTAAACTCGAGTGTTGGCCTAAACTGTTCAATCTTTCTTTGTAAGACAAAACCCTCATCTCTGAGATCAATCTAGTGAACCTAAGAATTTTTGATCCTGAAGTCCACAAATAACATCCATATAAAATCACATCCATACCCATTATTCTGTCATCTTTTCCAAAATTCAAATCAGTTCATCAGGCATGATCTACCCTATTAAAAATTCACATTCTGGTCCTCTCTGATCAGCTGAAAGATTCAAAGTATTCAGTCTTAATTACAGACTTGCCATTTCCCTAATGGTAAGCTCACCAATCTATAGTTTCCTTGTTGCTCCTCACCATTCCTAAATAGTTCCTAAATCAAGAATGTGTGATTATTTCAAGGAATAAATAATTATCATTACTATAAAAAGAGTCAAAATGAAACTTATTTTGAAATATTCCACTTGCTATAATTGATGAATGTTTGGATGTGGTAAATTGAAACAAACATCAATACTTTGTTGTTACCAGTACCTTGGAATTACATTGAAGTACAACAGTGACTTAGAAGGCAAATACAAAAGTGCAGGGAAAAAGCATTCTGGAATTATTTAATTTGTTTTTGCAGGACATTTTGGCAATTGGATGGCTCCAAACAAGGAGGCTTAGAACTTATGAAATTAGTCATAAGAAACTACTCAGCATTACTGTTTCCAAATAAATCTGGAATGTTATTGTTGCATAGATAAATTTTGTTTAGACTGTGTCTTTTGCTAATTTAAGTCATTTTCAACAGCATAGAATGGCATCATAACATTTGCAACTTAAATATCTTTCATAAACGTCCTAAGTAACCACTTCAGTCTTGGACTAAACTTTTCAGAGGCAGTGATAGGATATCCAGCCTATTGTCACAAAATAGCAATATCCAAAGACACAAGTAGATTTATGTACATGACAAATGTGTATCATCAATGATACTTTTTATAGCATAAAAAACTGAATTGTCTAAGAATTTAACATAAACAAATGAGTAAAGGAATCTTACATTTAATACCTTAAAAGATACTTTCAATTAAATTTAACATATGCAATATACTGAATGCTATAACAAATGTTAATATTATGTAAATATGATGTTACAATTATTGAACATATGGTTGTATTTTCTCCTTTCATGGACCAGTTATGAAATTGCTATTTATTCAACTGATATAAACCATCTAAGCATTTTTGTTGATACTACGCAAGTAGCAGCATCACTACATTGGTTTGCAATTGCTGTACATTTCTACGCTTTTTAAGTGTATAAATGTACCAAACTATTAATAAATGATATAAGCAAAACCATTTACCTAACAGATGATGTTCTTGGTCTGTGTTCCTTGGAATCCATAACCCAGCCAATATGACATTCAAGTGGTGGATTTGAACTATGCCTTGTTTTTCTTTTCCTTGGTGCCTGCAAATGCAATCACCCTGGAGTTTTAAAAACTACCAATAACTTCGCTTTTGCCTCAGTAAATTACATATTACCCTCAGTGCACCCATTCACATCATGTATTTGGGCCAAGTCACTGTGAGGTCAGAAAGGGCTTGAGGTAAAGAGATTATGAGGTTAAATACGGATGTATTGCCATTGGTACTAGTAATAAATGATGTTAATTGAACATACATTGCTGAGTTTGCAGCATAATTTCAGAATTTAGTAGAACTGCCTGATGATATTAAGTGATATATTGTGTATAATACAGGTTTTAACGTTTTCATTCTATTTTTGAGAGTCTTTGAATTACAAATTTCATGAGAGTTACCATTCATGAAACTTCCAAGGAAGCTGAATCACTTTCCAGCAGACAAAATACTGCGAATGGGGTCCATAAAAAGATTGACAATGGATTTTTACTTTTATATTATACCTACAGATGTTACAAAATTAAAAGACAATAGAGAGATGGGGTGGGGGGGGTTGAAAATGAAGGATAGCGTACAAACTGAGATATTGCATTTTGATGTCTCAAACAGTCCTTTGATGGTACGAAACTGGAATATTGCTGAAAATAAAAGGACATTTTGTTTCCATTTCATCATGCACTCCACAAGACCATAAGATGTAGGAGTAGAAGTAGACCATTCAACCCGTGTGCTCCACTGTTCAATGGGATCATTGCTGATAATACTCAAATTCACTTTCCTCCCTAGTCCTCTCAACCATCGACTCCCCTAAATGATTAAAAATATCTCCATTTCAACCTTGAATATACTTAATGACCTAGCTTTAACAGTCATCTGCAATAAAGAATTCCACAGATTCACTACTCTCAGAGAAGATTCTCTTCATCTGTCTTAATTGGGCGACCCCTTACTCAGATTATGCCCCCTGGTCCTAGACTCTCTCACAAGGGAAAACAACATTTCTGCATTTACCCTAAGAATCTTGTATGTTTCAATCAGGTTGCCTCACATTCTTCTAAATTCCAAACAGTGCAGGCCCAGCCTACTTAACGTCTCTCCATAAAGACAGTCCCTTGGTATCAACCTGCTGAACCTTCTCTTGACTGTTGCCAGTGTCAGTATATCTTTTCTTAGATATAGGGGCCCTACCTATTCACAGTATTCCAGTTGCGGTCTGACTAGTACTTCGTCTAGTTTTAGCAAGACCTACTTTCATACTGTACTCCCTTAGAAATAATAATAGAAATTTGTCTTCCCTATTACTTGGATGCCAGCTTTTTGTGATTCATGGACAAAACCCCCACATCCCTCTTTCTATAGCTTTCTGTATTTAAATAATATTCAAATCCTCTATCCTTCCTTGAAGGGGAAAACCATCATTTGCATTACCAGAGAGGAGAGTGCTGATTGGTTGGCAAGTTGTCTTTTTTCCAGCAATAATCAGCATTACATTATTCCAGACCCCAGTGCAATGATAAATACACACTACACAAAGAAAATTCAGGAAAATCTGAACAGAGCTTTTATCGAGTATGATTTTTAATAAAAAGGACTGGACTAATAAAGACCATCTTTAAATTTAAAATGAGCACTCAAGTGATGCATAAGCATTAAAAAGCAATATTTTCACTGTCTGAACTATGGAGAAAGCATCATCGTATGTGGTCTAACTGGATTCGGAACTTTGTGCCAAAATAATGTCATACAATAAAGGGAAAAGGTATTGTATTTCTTGTCAAGAAAGACTAAAACATTTATCGTACCTCAATGTCCAAAGGCCTTCCTTCTTTGACGACAGGATAAAATCGTGGTGTCTTACTGGGATCTTGTAGCCTAGGTGTACGTGGTGTCCTTGGGGTCCTGGCTGGACAAACTGGAGATTCTGGTACGGTTGTAGGTAAAGAACGGGCTAGGTTTGATGATGGTGGCTCTGCAACACCAAACAGCTTGTTGGCTAATTCTTCAGCATAATCTGTCAGATACAAGTAATTCAAAATTTGGCTACTGTTTTTGCAAGAGACAAATTTTTCTCCAAATACAGAAATGCTTAAAATCAGGCTTCACTGTCTTCTACATTCTGGTCTTAGAGTCCTAGAGATGTAAGCATGGAAAAAGATCTTTTGGTCCAACTTGCACATCCCAACCACTCAATGCAACTGAAGCAACCCGTGATCTAGACTATTTTTAAAAAAAATCCATAGGATAGTGTTGCCCTTGCCAGTGATGACGTTTGTTACCCATTCCCAACCAACCAAAAATTGAGTAGCTTGTTGTGCCCTTTCAAGGGACAATTAAGAGTCAACCATATTGCTACGGGCCTGGAGTCACATCTAGCACAGTGCAGGTAAGAATAGCAGAATTCCTTCCCTATAGGACATAAGAACAATAAGCCAGTGGTAGCAATGGTCACTATGAAACACATTCCAGACTTCATGATTTGATTTTAAATTCCACCAGCTGCCATAGTGGAATCTGAACCTACGAAACCCAGAACCTTGGCCTGGGTCTTTGAATTACTAGTTTAGTAACATTACCATATTGTCTTTGTCTTTTGCTTCAATCACCCTTTCTACCTGCCCTGCCATCTTCAAAGATATACATGCATATATACTCCCAGGCTGCTCTGTTCCTGCGCCTTCTTTAGAATTTTATCCTTTAGTTCGCATTATATTTTGGTAGGATGAAAAAAAAAAGGTATCACACTGCGCTCCTGTGACCTCTTATTCCACGAGCTTCAGTGTTGCTGACAGGCCTATCAAATGGTACTTTATCAAACACCTTTTGCAAGTCCACATACACATCAACTGTATTATCCGCAGCAACCCTACATTACCTCATCAACAAACTCAAACTACTTATAAATATGACCTGCTTTCAATAAATTTGTGCTGTATTTCCTTAACTAATGGAAATTTTTTAAATTGTGGTGAGTAATCAAAGAAAGGAGAAATATTCCACAGTGGAAATTAAGAGTTGGTAACCAGGAGACTCATTTAAGATAGCTGGAAAAGAATAAAAAAAGGAGAGACAAGGAGAAATTATAAAATGCAGTGAGTTATGATGATCTGAAATATAGGAGAAGCGTAGCCAACAGAAACTTATGTATATTTGAAAACCACAATATTCCGGAACCATTACAGCACAGACAGTAGTGGATATCTGGCAAGGGCAATATCTGTTACCCATCCTTAACCACCCAGAAACTGAGTGGCTTGCTGTGCCCTTTCAAGGGGCAATTCAGAGTAAACCTTATTGCTATGGGCCTGGAGTCACATCTAGGCTAGTCCAGGTGTCAATGCCGGTTCTTTGCAACACCAGTTCATCTAGTCGCACACTCATTTCACTTTCCCCTGTAGCCCTGCAATTTTCTTCTCTACAACAGCTCAGCCATTTCTTGTTTGAAAACTGTGATTGATTATGCATCCAACAACAGCTTATATTTGTATACCATCTTTAACATGAGGAAATTTCTCAGTGGTTCAGAAGAGTGTTACAGAACAAAGGACAATTCCAAGCCATTTATGATGATATTAAATCAGATGACCAAATGTTTTTTCAAAATCATAGGTTTTAAGGAGCACCATCTAAGAAAGAAAATGCAGTATATAGGCTGAGGATAATTGGTCGAATATTCCATAGATTGGCACTTGGCCAGCACCAAAATACAAAAGAAATGAAATATTTAAAATCCAGGGGTGGAGGGTGCATATGCATGCATAAAGTCAGAATTACAGGGGCACAAGCATCTCAGGGAGGCATAGGACTAAAAAGAACATACAGAGATAGGAAAGAATGACACGTAATTTGTAACAAGGAAGAGAATTTTAAAGTCAAGTCGGAAACTAATACAGTCCAGCAAGCTTGACAAATGGACCTTACAAGTTAAGCCATAGAGAGTTTCAGATGTCTTCAAGATCAGAGAGGATAGGAGAAAGACAAGCAAAGAGGGGATTTAAATAGTCAAGTCTGGAGATAACAAAGTAATGAACAAAGAGCTGTAGCAGTAGATCAGCTGAGAAAGGGTAAAATTGGGTGATGTTAGGAGGTGGAGCTACACAGCCTTAGGGATGACAAAAATAAAACCAAATCAAAAAACTTATCTTGGGGTCAAATGTGACACCAAGGTTCAGAACAGACTGGCTTTTGTTATGTCTTATGTTTCCAGGGAAAGGGTTAATTTTGATGATTATGGAAAGGAGTTTGGAGTGGAGGTTGAAAGCAATGGCCATTGTTAGAATCTGTCCGGGACTCCACAAACTATGGAGCTCAGATCTTGGCTATTCTGTGGTGGCCTTGACCACTTTGTATTTAAAAAAAAGTGCATTCCATACCCTAATTGGTCACTGCACCAAAAAAAAAAAAAAAAAATCACTTTTCGTTTAGCTGTTGATTCTTTGACTCTTCTACCAATGGAAATGGTTTCCCTCCATTGATCATCTAGAACTCATGATTTTGAGCAACTCTATCAAATCGCCTCTTGACTTTAAAGGTGGGCAACATTGGTTTCTCCAATATAACTACACAACTGAGAAACCCCTCATCTTTACTGCTTGACAGTAATACTTAGAGAGTTTTCTCAGATCGAAGTTACATTTGGGCTCCTTGATGTCTCAACATTAAGGGCAATCAATGTCACCTTACTTCTGGAATTCAACTTTATTCATGTCTGAACCAAAGCTGAAATCAGGTTTGCAGCCAAGTGTTGAGTATTAAAGTTATTTCAAGTGGCTGAATATTGGTCCATGTGTGTAATGTCAAGCTTCCCTTTAAACTGCATGGCCACTTAAGAACCAGAAATTTTCCATCCATAAGCTGGACCCTTTAGGGTACTACACATAAACGGTCACACAAAAATATTGAGTATATTTGTTTTTGCATACTTAAATCAAATGTGTACTTCATTGAAGTTCCCCACTCACTATATACATTTCTGCTTCCACTACTCAGAACGGCAGAGGGTAACTTTCTTAAAAAAAAATCTTCTCACAACTTTTCTTCCCTTTTAGGGAATTAGGGAAGTGGCAGATGGCTTTTGAGTTGATTATCAGCGTGCTGAATTGCATCACGAATGCTCCTTCTGTAACCAGTATATCCTGGTGTAGAACTTGCATCCAAGGCTTCTGGCTGACATATATTGACATTATTACTGCGCCTCAAGACCCCCTTGGTTAAATGGTTGAGTGATAAATGGTAATCAGCAGGAAACTGCCATGTCAATAATGGCTTACTTGAAGCCACAAAACTTGATGGGGTTGAAGTGTTAAGAACTCCTTGGGACCCTTCTTCCTGACTGTATTCACACCACTGATGTGTCAGTTCTGTTACTGGATAGGACATACCAGTGCATGGTAATGGTGAAACCAGAGACATTGCTTGACAGTAATACTTAGAAATACCATTTATGTCCACCTGTTGCTTGACCAGCCGGATGAACAACTATTCTGACTTCACCACCAGACCTCTAGATGTTACTGCTGGTACAATTTTGACAGCAGTGCTCCAAGTTATGTTGAAGCTGCTGCCAAGCGGTGGTCAGATCAGTGGGCTTTCAGTTTAAATAAAAGATGGTTTTCACTGAATTCAAATATACAAACAACCTTGGTGAAATTTTAATCCGAATCACTAGCCCAGTAGCTTAACATCAACACTACTACTCCCTGTCCTGTCTTACTGCTTCATAGATTCTCTTACACAAAGATGCTTTTTTCCTGTAAGCATGCCAAGTAGAAACTTTAATGAAAGTCTGTCTATAGTTATTTGATTCACCTAAATTAATGACCATAAAAGGTCAATTTTAATACATTACAAATAAAATGCACTAAATGTGATAAATTTCAATTCGTGAATTGAAACCTACTTCAAAAAGTAGCAGATAAATATATCACTCAGCACCTTTTTATGCAATTCACCCATGATTGAATGAATTAACAAAAACAGGGAACAGGTATAAGCCATTCTTAAAAAGTACTCTGATCAAAAATTAAATGTTTTAGTACATACTATACTGATCTTACCTTGGTGTGCCTTTGGTGGTGCAGGAGGCACCTCCTGGTTTGTGTCAACTGGTGGTTCAGGTGCCAGGGTATCGAAATGTTCTTTACTAATTACAGTTAGCTTCTTAAAATTCTCAATTTCTTGCTGTATTGCAGATGGAAAGACAAGAGTTACATTCAGACAATTTTTACTTTAAACATGTGATAAGACAGAGTGCACTTCAATATAAGGATTTAAGCATAATTTTCAGCACAAAAGTGGATAAGTAATAATGACACAATTTGCTGTGACTAAAGACCATAAGTTTATAGGAGTAGAATTAGGCCATTCTGCTCATCAAGACTGCACCACCATTCGATCATGACTGCTATGTTTCTCAGCTCCATTATCCTGCCTTCTTCCCATAACTCTTGATCCCCTTACCAGTCAAGAACTCAAGTCTTAAATACACTCAATGACTTGGCCTCCACAGCCCTCTGTGGCAATAAGTTCCAGGTTCATCACACTTTGGTAAAGTAATCCCTGCACATCTCATTGTAAAAGGTCACCCCTTCAATCTGAGGCTGTGCTCTCAGGTCCTAGTCTCTCCTCCTAGTGATTACATCTTCTCCAGGTCCACTCTATCCAGGCCTCTGTGTTCTAGGTTTCAGAGTCTGGATCAGATTTTTCTTCTTCCTTCCCTCCCCCCACCCCCCAACCACCACCACCCCCGCTCCCTGGCACTTCGAAACTCCATCAAATACAGACACAGCACTTCCAAGTACACTGCAATTTCATTCTTAAGTAACAGACTCTAAAATCTCAATGACCGAGGTCAGGCTAACCAGCTTGTAGTTTCCGGTCTTCTGCCTCTCAACTCCTCTTTAACAGGGATTTTACATTAGCCATTTTCCAGTCCATGACCCTCCCTGACTTCAGTGATTCCTGAAAGATCACCAGCAATGTCTCCACAATCTCCTCAGCTACCTCCTTCAGAACCCGATGGTGTAGTCCATCTGGTTTGGTTGTTTCATTCATTTCCAGACTTTCAGTTTCCCCAGCACCTTCTCCTTAGTGATGGCCATTACACCCACTTCTGACCTCAACTCTCCAAGTTCTGGTACAGTCCTGTGCAACACTGCGTTATAGAAAATCATTCTATAGAAATAACGGGGCGTATAGGAAATGCAGGGTTAGGGGCAGACCAAAGGGGGGGAAAAAATTCACTCAAAGGATAGTACAGTTTGAATAAATATTTAATTCATATTTAATGATGAAATAAAAACAAAAAATCACAGTACTGTACCTCTCAGAAAATGCCTCAAAAAAGTGTGAAATGATCACATGATGGGGTGGAGACTTTTTCGGCACTTACATTGTGCATGCTCAGGACAAAGCCCACGAAACAATCATGTGATGTCAAAGCGTACTCCTCCACACACCAATGGAATCGCATTAAAGCCAACTCAATTTCGTGTTTGAGAAGCAGCATTCCCCTATTCGTCATTGGTGTTGTAGCGAATTTGTATTGCCGGAATATGCGTTATAGCAGAACTACTCCCTCTCAAACTGCAGCATGAATTTATCATATCATCACTGACCCAGAGGAGTCTCTTCATCTTAAGCTCCCTAATCAAGTCAGCCTCATTACACTTCAACTTCAGAATTGTCTGTTCCCTTGTGGGCTCTATCACAGGTGTTTTTTAGAGCAGCTTATCTTGTACACATTCTGCAAATTGCTTTTCTTGAGATCTGCTACCAATCTGATGTTCCCAGTCCACCTGCATATTGAAGCCCCCAAGATAATAATTCTTCCACACTTTTTCCATCTGCTAATTTATTTTCTGCCCACATTCTGATTACTGCTAGGTGGCCTGTACACAACTCCTATCAGAGTGGTTTTACCTTTCCTGTTCCTCAACTTTACTCACTTAGGTTCTACTTCTCACTATCAATTAATTTAGTTTCCTACTAACAAGGTAACCTCACCCCCCTGCCAATCTACCTGTCCTTTCAATAGGACACGTACCCTTCGATATTTAGATCCCAGACCTAATCCTCCTCCAGCCACGTCTATGATATCTGCAACATTGTACCTGCCAATTTTAGTTTTGTATACTGCATGCATTTAAGTACAACACTCTCCATTCTGCATTGACTGGCCCCCTCCTCTCAGTCATTCCTTCACCTGCTGTGCCTGAAGTTGGGTTCCTGACCCTTTCTATACTCTGTCCTATTATTTATTAAAGTTACTAGAACATGCCAAGCAGCCTCTCTTACCCCGCCTTATCATCTTGTAGCATAATTTTCCATGCAACTGAACCCACACCCCATTTACCTTAAAGCCCTATTCACACCTCTAGTTACACAATTTGCCAGGGCTCTGGCCCCAGCATGATTCAGGTGGAGCCAGTCCCATTGGAACAGCTCCCTCCTTCCCCAGTACTGGTGCCAATGTCCCATGAATTCAAACTGGTTTCTCCCACAATGTTTGGGCCATATGTTCACCTCTTTAATCTTGTTGACTCTACTATCTGAGCCATGAGCAAATTGGTAGTCTGGAGATCATTATTTTTTCAGTTCTGCTTTAAAATTTAGCCCCTACCTGCTCATTTCCTTCTTTCTACTTGTATCGTTCATTCTTACATGGACCACTGCAACGAGATCCTTCCCTGCCCACTCCAAGTTCTTCTGCAGCCCAGATAAGATATCATGAACTCAGGCACCAGGCCGGAAGCAGCATTCAGGACACTCTGGCTACAGAGAACAGTGTCTATTCCCGTGACTAGACAATTCCTGATTACAACTACATTTCTCTTTTCTGCCCTACTTGAGTGGCTCCCTGAACCATGCTGCTACGGTCAGTTTGCTCATACTCTCCACAGAACACATTCTCATCCACACAGGGAGCAAAAATCTGAAACCTGTTAGACAAGCTCTAATAGGGCCTTTAAATCAAGCATTTTCTAACCAGGCTGATTTTTAACAACCCTTCTTTAAAATCAATATCTGTGTATAACTTTTGTCCTGCTGTATTTAGTTTGTTATGTAGGAAGTTAACCACTCACTTTGACCACAAACAGATGCATAATTCGGTTAATCCCATAACATGCATTGGATCATCTTGCAGAAACTGCAGAGGTTTCGGAGATCCACTGTCAAATACTTACTTGCATCTAAGTCAAAAGTTAAAGTCTACATTTACTTGTTTGCAACTTTCACTTGTTACAGGGACCAACGTTTATAGTGTACCTTTGTAATACCACTACTCAGCACAGTTTACAAGAGGACAACTCCATGTACTAACAACTACATTGCCCACATTGAAGTCCCAAAGTTAATAGACTCTGAAGCACAAGTACACATGTTCAAATAATTTTTCAAAGGCTGAAATGCCAGTAACAGCAAGCATGGTTGTATATTACAAAAAAAGGAAGAGATGCAAGTTCAGCACAATGTGCTAAGAATTTAATTGAGCTTGATACCTCTATTCTAAAATAGAATGCATATTAGTGTATTCAGTATGCCCTTAAACACCCTACATTAATGCTTTCCCTTAATACAAAGTGGATTTCTCCAATTCAACATTAACCATCAACTCATTAGGGTCAGTGACAATGCTCAACCAGGATAAGTGCTAAAAATTAAAGATAGGACTGGGTAGGCGGAAGCAAACTGCATCCAGAAATTGCACATTCAAGTTGTATGAATCAAATTCGAAAGTTAAATCTAAGAAATTTAAAAACAGGGCAGTGAAATTTCTCAATAAAGTAGTCTTTGGGCTGTGAAATTCACTTCCAGAGTTAGTAGTTCAGGGATGTCGATATTAATTTAGATGATAGAAACAGGGTTGAAGGAATTCAAGAACTGTGTACGCAAATAAGGTTAGAACTGTTTGTTTATATGGAGGTGCAAAGTTCAAGGACCGAATGGGCCAAAATGACTAGTTTGCAGGTTGTGGTTTATGTATTTCTATTCATATCGATTCAATTCAGCAACCATATGACCCAGATT
>NW_025967859.1:23761-25000 GCF_021869965.1 Rhincodon typus | reverse complement strand
AGCAACAGTAGGATTAGATGCAAATTCATTCCAGACATAAGAATTTTTTTAATTGTAAGGAGTTCAAAATAGAGATTGTTTGTCTTACCTTGTAACTGGAAGAACTGGAAGGGAATTATTCTAGACTACGTTCAAAAATTCGAAAGGTCGAGGAATTGCCTATCTGTTGTACTTCTTAACTAAGGTATAGTATACAGCATTGAGGGCCAAGATGATAATTTGCTTGAGGTAGAGTACAAGCATCTTCATACCACAGGAACTACTGCAAGTCACTGATCAAATGACTCCAGTATTTCACATATAGGACATAATGTTACTTTATACACCCAATGTCTATATGGAGATTCCAAATTGAAGAGACTTTGCAAAATTGCAACAGGATTTTTCTTTAGCTTTTACAATTCGAGCCCTTTCTAGGAACTTAACTATTTTTGTGATCATGAACACTTTGCTTTGCTTTGTTTTATATGCCATTGTCAATACTTTTGATTATTTTTCCCTCTCCCTGCTTTAAAGTCCTCTCAGCCATATCTATAGCTAGTGCAGTACGTGTCTTTTCAATTCTAGGTGCCTTCAGGAATATTTCAGAATTTACAGGTTAAATATTTAATCAACTAATTGGCATGTTGGTTCATTGGACCAAAGTTATAGTGTTGATTTTACACTGCATAAGAGCTATTAGCACCGTTGATCAGGTGTGTGTCAGGGATCGCCTAGGGAAATCATTGTTTACCAGTATCCAATGATACTCCACTGAAAGCTGCTCTCATAATGGCTACAGTGAAGTGCAGGCCGGTTTAAAAAAAAAATTCTCCACACCTGTAATAGGAAGGTCAGGTGGTAACAGCTGAAACAGCCGTGCTGTACAATCCAAGGTTGTTGTCACAAATATTCCCCCATCTTCTTAATATTTCTCCATGGCCATCTGGAAGAATATTTCCAGTATGTCCACTTTCTTCAAATGCTGATTGAAAAGAGCCCTAAGTCAGAAGAAGCAATTGACGTACTCCTTTCCCCAGCTTTCTGCACTTCTAAACCATTCCTACACTTGGTACTGTTCCAAGTGCTGTACAGTAATAACTAATGCAAGGAAAATTCTTTTTAATCAGAGGATTATGGCAGCTACATTTTCACTGGTCTAATCAATGTAGGAACACATGGCTAGTAGGAACTGCAGATGCTGGAGAATCCGAGACAACAAGGTGCAAGGCTGGATGAACACAGCAGGCCAAGCAGCAT
>NW_025967859.1:0-23361 GCF_021869965.1 Rhincodon typus | reverse complement strand
ATGCTGCTTGGCCTGCTGTGTTCATCCAGCCTTGCACCTTGTTGTCTAGGAACACATGGCGATTGATTTGATGTATCACATTCCCCTTTGGGAAGCCCCAGTAAAGTCCTGTACTCCTGTACCAAAGTGCTGTTCCTTTATTTGGACAGTTATGGTAGCTGAAGTTTAATTAGCCTAATCAACTTAACACACCATGGCGATCAGTTTTGTGAACGGCACTCCACATCAAAACAGTTCCAGTAGGGCTTCACAAAGAACATTTATAGCAGAAGTACTCAAAATCCCGAAGGTATTGTCAGATGGATAGATTTCTAGACAACACTGACCAGGTTTCTATACTTCAGATGAATGAGGGGGGAAATCTCATAGAGACTTATAAAATTCTAACAGGACTAGACAGGGTAGATGCAGGGAGAATGTTCCTGATGGTGGGTGTATCCAGAACCAGGCGTCACTGTATGAGAATTCGGGGTAGACGATTTAGGACTGAGATGAGGAGAAATTTTTTCACCCAAAGAGTGATGAGCTGTGGAATTCATTACCACAGGAAGTAGTTGATGCCAAAATATTGAATGTATTCAAAAGGCAACTAGATATAGCACTTGGTGCGAATGAGATCAAAGGTTATGGGGAGAAAGCAGGATTAGATTATTGAGTTGGCTGATCAGCCATGATCGTGAAGAATAGCAAAGCAGGCTCGAAGGACCAAATGGCCTCCCCCTGCTCCTATCTTCTATGTTTCTATGTTACAAAAAGTACGCTTTATTACAAATTGGTAAGTTCTAACCACAGATAAACAACTATGAACTATCAGCATATAACTCTACTAGCTAAACTCTAACGCCCTTCAAAGTCCCTACACACATACATACAATAAAGTGGGTACTGTGGTTGGAGCAAAATATACTGGGAAAACACAATACAATAACACCATTCCACAGGCTTTGATGAGAGGTGTTCCTTCTTCTTTCCAACACCTTCTGTTCTCCAAACACCTTCCAGATTTTTTTAGTTCTTTGCTGAAGTCACAAAGGATTCACACATTAATTGTTCAATTCTACAGTTACTGGTAAAAAGCAACACTTTACAGAAAATGGTGGGAGAAAATAACTGTCTATCTTCTAGCTTGAATTACTTGCTATAGAGAACAAACGTACACTCTAAGGTGCGGCCTTTACACAAGGAATTACCAATAAGTTGCTTGGAGTTGGACAGTTCCAGGAGAATTGCCAAGATCAGAACTTAAATCTTTACACTACATTTATTGACTCGTCCAATCTTTGACACAGACAACCATGAGAACCCTTGAAAGATAACGGAGAAATTCAGCTGCCCTGAGAAATTAAACACAATAGCTAACAGTTCCATGAAGCCACACTAATTTGTGTTCTAGATGACGGTGTCTCATTTCCCATCATTTATGGATTTTAAACAGGGTTGCATGCTCGCTCCAACCCTCTTCAACTTGTTTGTTATCCACCACGACCTCTGATGCTTTCGATAATGGTGATCCTGGCTTTGAAATCAGATTTCACATGGACGGGAAGCTGCTCAACCTGACACTACTGTAGGCAAAGACCAAGATGCCCAAGGACATACTTGGTCATTTTTTTGTTTGCTGATGACTGCACACCAATTGGAAACTAAAAGCTGGATTTACAATGTGGCTTGGACTCACACTCTGAAATTTGCAACAACTTTAGCTTTATGATCAACACAGAGAAAATCACCAGCAAGTGTTATACAATTGTGGGTTCATATCGAATAGTAGATATTTTGTTTTGGGGCTTGCAAGTGCAGGCTAGTTGAGTGCGACCTGAACTCTATTATGAACAACCAGAGGAACATGCTGTTGATTTGATCAGCCAATCACCAGGACATATAACCAATGAACCTAGCATCACTTCAGCAATGAAATTTATATACAATGCTGCTCAATTGTGAGACAGAACATCCTTTTGGACTTATGGCAGCATCCTGTTAGTAGAAAATACCACTTACTCCAGTGTCTGTGTAGCACTTGTTGAACAATCATAAATGTGCTAATGACTACACTAACAACCAGCTCAAGATAATCTGTCAGGTTGTGACATGGCTCATTTATGCTTGCTAGAAGTGATATACATTCAGACAGCTGGACCTGTTCTCTGCAAGTGAAGAAGGAGTGTGCTCTAGCCTTGTGCCCTTTTAAAATCACCCAGGAACTATGAGAGCCTATAGTTCACTGTTGTGTAATCTCTCAACCTATCAGAGTCAACTTGACATTCAATCAATAATTGCCCTTTTCTCCTATAGAATAAATTGCTAGGTTGCTTGAAGTTTGACATTCTTACATTTATCCTGATGATTGCAAAATAGAAAGCTTTAGCAACATGTCTCTAGTTTCAGCAATATTCAAGTTTTTCTAGGCCAAAGTGACTGTACAAACAACATTTATATTTCTAATGTAGGGACTTGCTAGAGAAGAAATTTACAATAGTTTTGAAATTAGAGTGAGAGTAAAATAACAGCTTTAGGGACGGAGATCCTGAACTAAGTTTGAGATGACTGAAGGTCATGCCATGGAAATGTAGAGCAAAAGGAAATTAGGAATTACATGAAGCAAAAGCAGCTTCAGCCGAGCAGAAGAAGGGAGTCAACAAAAGGATAAATTGAGGCCAGGATCGAGGGCCCAATGCTTCAGCTTCAACTGAGCAGAGAGAGGGAATCATCAACAGAATAAATTGAGGCCCAGGATTGGGACCCAGCAGAGAGAAGGGTGTCCTGGTTTAACAGCTGCAGCTTCATGGGGCTGTTGATTCGAAAAACAAGTAGTGACATGACAGGAAAGTGGTATGTTGGTCGGCTTGGGACTTTTGGTGTTTCTTTTGGAAGAAGGGATTAACTGATAAACAACAGTAATACGTGAAAGTCAGGGTCAATATAATAAAACAAGGTGAGTAAGCGAAGTAGAGTTAAGAAAGTTAAATTAGCGTAAGGGAAGCAATTCTTGGTAATATCCTTATGAAAGCAATTTTCTTTAAAAGAGGGAGTAACTAAGGGCATAAGTGAAGTCATGGCAGCACAGTTCACACTTATGATAGGCTCCTCCTATGCCATGTGGCAAATCACAGAAACTTCAGTTGTCTCTGGTGACCATGTGTACAGGAAGTGTGTCTGGCTGCAGGTACAGGTAAACTGAATTTCAGAGCTGCAGGAGATGCAGGTGAATTCACTGGAGCATCCATGATGCTGAACATGTCACAGACTGCACATTTGCTCACACCACAAGTGAAGACTAAACAGCCATAAAGGGAATGTGTGACCACCAGGCAGAGCACAAGAAGGCAGATAGGGCAGGAGTTACTGGTGGCCATCGAACAAACCATTTTAGATACTGTTGGCGGAGATGACTGTGCAGAGGAAAGTAGCAGGAGCCAACTTCATGGCATCATGCATGAGTCTTCATGAATTGGGAGGCAGAGTAACTGGAGGGCTATAGTGGTAGGGATTCAATTGTGAGGGGAATACACAAGTCTGAGGCTGCAAAAGAAACTCCAGGATAGTATGTTGTCTCTCTCGTATTAGGATCAGGGATATCACTGAACAGTTGCAAGGGATTCCGACAGGGGCGGGCAAACAGAGAGATCGTGGTACATATTGGTACTAACCACATAGGCAGAAAAAGGGATGAAGTCCTGAAAGCAGAATTTAGGGAGAAAAGAAGTAGATTAAAAAAAAGGACCCAAAAGGTAGTAATCTTTGGATTACTTCTGGTGCCAGGTGATAATGAGTATAGAAATACAAGGTTAGTCCTGACGAATGTGTGGCTGGACAGATGGTGCAAGAGGGAGGGTTTTAGATTTCTGGGACATTGGGACTATTTTGGGGGCAGTGGGACCTGTACAAGGCAGATGTGTTGTACCTGAAATGGAATAGGACCAGCACCCTTGGGGGGAGATTTGCTAGTGCTGTTTGGAAGCGGGGTGGGGGCAGTGTGTTTGATCCAGATAGAATGTTCAACAGGGAGAGATGAACAGCAAAAGTTAGAAGTGTCAGCAACTGGGTCAAAAAGGCTAAGACATTATAGGCTAAGGCAAGTGAATTTGACAAGTTTGGATGGTATTTATTTTAATACAAGGAGTCTGATGAACAAGGTAGATGAGTTGAGGGCACAAATTAAAACATGGGGTTATGATGCCATTCCTGTCACTGAGACATGTTGAGAGGGACAGGATTGGCAGCTCAATATTCCAGGATACAGGGTCTTCAGGTGAGATACGGAATGAAGCAAAAGAAGTTGAGATATCACAATTTTGGTCAGGGAATCTGTTACAACAGTAAGGAGAGATGACAACTTAGGAGACTCCTCAAATGAAGTGGAACTTGAAATCCAAAAAAGAGCAATAACATTGCTGTAAGTGTACTATAGGCTCCCTAACAGTCCGAGAGAAATAGAGGAGCAGGTATGTAGACAAATTTCAGAGAAGTGTAAAAGTAATAGAGTAGTGACAGTGAGAGATTTCAACATTAACTGGGGTAGTTGTGGTGTAAGTTTTAGAGGGAGTGGAATTCTTCAAATGTATCCAGCAGAGTTTTTTAAGCCAGTATACAGATGGCGCTACAAGAGAGGGGAACGGTCCTGGACTTAATTTTAGGTAAGAAAGCCACTGAATGTCGGTAGGATTCTAACTGAATATTTTGTGACAGTTTTCACTGGTGAGAGGAATGATGTGGGTATAGAAATCAGGGAGAAGGACTGTGATATATTTAAAGAAGTTAACATTGACAAAGAGGAGGTTCTGAGTGGTCTGGCAAGCTTAAAAGCAGATAAATCAACAGAACTGGATGAGACATGGGAAGATGGCCAATGTGGTCCCTTTATTCAAGAAGGAAGGCAGGGATAAACCAAGAACTAGAGGCTGGGCAGTTTAAATTCAGTGGTGGGGAAACCATTAGAAGCAATTCTGTGAAACAGGGTTAATTTGTACTTTGAGAGGTAGAGATTAATTAAGAACAGTCAGCATGGTTTTGTTAAGGGGAGGTCATGTGTAACCAGCTTGAGTGAATTTTTCAAAGAGGTGACCAGGTGTGTAGATGAAGGTATTGTTTTTGATGTAGTCTACTTGGACATCAGTGAGGCTTTTGAAAAGGTCTCAAATGGGTGACTGATAGCAAAGGTAAGAGCCCATGGGATCCAAGGAAACTTGGCTAATAGGACCCCGAACTAGCTAAGTGGTAAGGAACAGAGGGTGATGGTCACGTGTACTGGTTCTTTTAGTAGCGGCACAGGAAGATAAAGCGGTTAAGAAGGCATAAAGGATGCGTGCCTTTATTAGCTGAAGCACAGATTTTAAGGGAAAGGGGTTTACGCTGGAACTTTACAAAAAATTGGTTCGGCCACAGCTAGAGTACTATGTACAGTTCTGGAATTCACGTTATAGGAGGGATGTTATTGTACTGGAGAGGGTGCAGAGGAGATTTACCAGGATGTTGCCTGGGTTGGAGGGTTTTAGTTATTAATAGAGTTTGGGCAGAGTGGAGTTGTTTTCTCTGGAGCAGAAGAGACTGAAGAGATACATGATGAGATGTATAAACTGATGAGAGGCATTGATAAAGCAGGCAGGAAGGAATCTTTTCCCTTGGTGGGGAGAACAATGACCGGGGACATAGATTTAAGGTCATGGGAGGGGACGAGAATTTTCTTCTCATTTGGAAGGTTTCAGGAATCTGGAACTCACTGTTTGTAAGAGTGGTAGAGGCAGAAACCCTCATAACATTTAGATGTGCACTTGATGATGCCAAGGCAAAGAAGGCTTGGGCCAAGTGCTGGAAAAAGATATGAATGAATGATTTATTGTCACATGTATTTTACAGTGAAATACAATGAAGTACAGTGAGAAGCTTTTATTTGTCACCATAATCCGGCACCATTTTGATAGTTTAAGAATAAGAGAAAATGAAAGATCTAACTTAAAGAGAAGTCCATGTATGTATGATTTTGAGCCGGCTTAGAACCATCACCACCTCACCAGACCCAAATAACTTCAAAGTTGCTGATCCTCAGTCACCAACTTTCGCTGCTGGGCTGATTCACCTTTGCTACCAGCCGTGCCGGGCACACCAACATTGGAGTCTATCACTGCAGTTGATGTTGCCATGGTACCCTCCCAACACTGCTTCGCCGCCGCCAGCACTGGACCCTTCCCATGACGAAGTCTCGGATCTTCAGGTGCCATCTTTCGCCGCTGGGCCTACCTCACTGACGTTGCCTCAGGACATGTTCACCTCCACACAGGGCTCGCTCTCTCTTCTGTGGTGAGCTCTTCATTGGCAAGAATGTCCAGTCAGCTTTTGCACACTTTCCTAGTTTCACTCGATAATTTAGGACATTTAGAAGGAGAATGCCATGATCCTCAATCGTCTGCAAATTTCCTTTTTGGTAATTTTCTCACTTTCTAAGTCTTTCTCTTAACCCGTCTGATTTGTACACAATATCTCTATGCTCCTAATTTCCATGCAGACTGCCAAAAATGAACAGGCCAAATGAGTCCCGCTGAAGCCATAATATTTATAGAATACAATGTCCCATTTACTGTCAGGTTCAGCATATTGTCTTCCATTTTTACAGAGACATCTTTTGGCATCACATCGCTGGTAATGATGTAATATTTTCTGAAATGCATTCTTCTTAAGTTCTTACGATACATCCTTTTCTGGAACACGGAGGCCCATTCGTAACATCTCTTTCTGGAATTCATCTTTATTATTGTATATAGTGCACTTGAAGAAGAACACCCCACTGTTCAGCGCCTGAAACTGCATACATTGCCCGTGAAACCACGTGTTTTTACAGGAAGGGATTTTCAAAACATTGTATGATGTAATTGGGTTAATGGATTCTAAACAGACAGCACACATTTAAGAACTACCTGACCATACAGCTGGTACCTTTAGCACAGGCCTGTGGTCCCAACAGTAAGACACAAACTATCCAGTAAACTGAAAAATACGTTGTTTCTCCATACAAGGAAAATGAAAGCTCCTTGGACATTTCACAACAGCACAGCCTATTGAGGAACCACACTTCTTGCATACAAGGCATCTCATTCTTGAAAGTCTCTTCATCTTCTTTCTGATATCCGCTGTTGGAAACCCATAAATTCCTTCATTTTCTTTCCCGTGTTGATATAAGCCACTTGACTTAATTAAACAATAGTAATGCAGAGTTATCACATTATCATGGGTTTTTTTTCCCCACCATATTTTTCGGGACAGTCATCATTCCATCGACAAAATGTACAAGGAATTTTGTCCCTGCTCCAGCTTCTGTTTCACATTTGTGACAAAATTAACTGCAGCACCTGATTTGGAAAACTTCTGTCGAGCCGTCTTCCCTATCACCTGTATCGGCCGCTTACGCCAGTCCCTCTCCTCCCTCTTTGTTATCCTGATTTATAATAGTTAGATAGTTTTGACCAGTGGAGACTCTGTGGGCCAAAGGGCCTTTTTCTGTGCTGAAGGCCTCTATGAATACCAATGGTAAGATCTCTAGGATTAGAGACATTTACAAAAATACAAGGGAGAAGTTAATAGATGGTCTTCTAAACAAGAACATGGATTTTCAATTCAGTTCACTAAAGGACAGGAAGTTTAATAAGAACAGGATTGACAGTTCAACTAAACAGGATATGGCTGGAGAAGAGGTTTATGCAGGATGTAAATTTTCATGCCAGGAAGGAGGAAATTCAAGAAATTAACAACAGATTTTGTATTATGCAACTGATTCATTAATTATTGAATCCCAGATCAGGAAATACTAGGTTCACAGTATAGCCATTTACATCAATATCACCACTTTGATGAATTAATTCGTTACATTGAAGAGTTTTTTTGCATGGTGGATTATTCATATAATATTGACGTGGTTTTATTGCATTGTAATTGGGAGAATCTTCCCTCAGGGCATTTCCTGGAAGTTACTGTGAAATTACAACTCAAGCGACAATATCAAAATATCAAGCATTTTATCAACCTGTCCTGTATATCCTGTATAAAAATTCAAAATCGATTTTCATCTCTTGATTATAACAGCATGCATGTTTGCTGTGCAAAGTAAACTTTGACATGGAAGATCATTTCTTTTTTCTCAAAGGAAAGGTTATTTATTATTTAGTTCAGTGGATTCCCAATATTTTTATACTGGCAATGAGAGAGTTGGATAGCTCAGTTGGCTGGATGGCTGGTTTGCACTAAAGAGTCATGCCAACAATGTGGGTTCAATTCTGACACTGGCTGAGGTCACCTTCTTGATCTGATCCCTCGCTTGAGCCTTAGGTTGAATTCACCAGCAGCCATTGCTCTCTAATGAGACAGCAACTCTATAATCCTCTGGACTATGGCAACCACTACACTGGCAATGGCATTTCTTGGGATTTTTACTCTCCAAATTGTTAAAAATAAGAAGCAAATTCTTTTAAGAAAATTCTTTCTCCTCCCTTAAATCTTTCAATGCTCCTCCACTTAACTCATGTTGACTTTTGATTGTCAATATACTCCTGGCAAAGTGGTTAATCCCAACATAACCCCAGGGCCCAGGACATGGAGTGTATCAAGGCCCAATAACCAGGACCTAAGGCTCAAAGAAGCTTATTGGGGATGGAGTTGCTGTGCTTCGGTTGGGGTGAGACTGCTGTCCTCAGGTCAGCAGCAGGGCTAGGAGCAGTACTGGGGCTCGTGATTTCTGTGCCTCACTCAATGTAAGTGGCTTGAGAGTAGGGTATGTGAAGTTTACACTGCTTGAAGTTAAGTTGCATCTTGTCCTTATCCAGTTGCCAAAGGCACTCTCTAGCTGTGGTAACTAAACAACAAATTCAATTAGTGGACTGGATTTCCTACTAAGATTGGTAAATCAGGCTGTTATCCAATTTTGGAAACCTAAACCCATCACCTCTTCTCATACTCACCATAGTTGTTTTTCCAGGCAATTGGATAGCCGGTGTTCCCAAGACCTGAAGCAAAGTCAGTGGAGTGTAGATGGTGAGCTCAGTTGTTAGGAGGTCTGCACAGTTTGCTGGGTTAACAGCCTAACTCTCCAAATAAAAACAGTTCTTAAGCCTTTTAAACCTCATCCCAAACCTCCCCCACCACTGCCCCCTTGGCACCTCCCCACCCATCCCCTTATACTGTCCACTGCCCCTCACATTCCCATGCCTCTTCTATGCCCCTCACAGCATCCATTCCTCTTCCATGCCACCCAAGCATGCCAATCACCCTGATATTCCTCAAGCTCCATCCTAGCTTTCTCAAATTTGCCATGCCTCCTCCATGCCTCTGCACAATATCCATGCCCCTCAACCTCCCATGCCCCTGCATATTCCCATTTCGAGCTTCATCTATCCTCCATATCATCCAATGTCCTCTGATAGCTCCCATGTCACATGTATCCTCCAAAGTCTCTCACTCAGTTCATTCAGGGTATCTTTGAATTGGATGCAAAAAAAGTTGAAATCTAATTGAATTGTCACATTCAAAGGCACCGCCTACTAAACAAAACTTCCATCCATAAAACACATTAAAAAAGAAGTGGTCAATATGTTGTAACAAGAAATATATATCCATTTACAACATCAAAGAGAGACAATTCTTTAATAACCTCAATATTGTCAATCAAATGTAAACACAGTAGTTTTGTATCTTTTGAAACCTGGGTAGCTTTCATAGTAGCACCAGAAATCAAACAAAATCCTGGAAAATACTGGTGTCCTTTGAAACTGAAATACACTTTTATTAAGCTGGAAATGGTGTTTCATTTCCATTTCAAAGCAGTTTGTCTGTTAATTAATGCAGTGTAGTAGGTGCTTACATTTTCTTTTATTAACATTTCACAAAAGGAACTTTTTTTTGCAAAGTTAAAGATGGCTGTACATTTAAATTTCAATCTAAAATATGACAGGAAAGTTTCCCAAAATATTTTCCTACTGTCTTGATTACATTATGACACTTTTTTTGGTTGGGAAAAGTATGCATATATGTATCAACATTAATGTAATGGTCAGAGCAGAGACCTGTAATCAATTATTGTATTAAAGCAGATCTACATTCCAAGAGATCCTAAGAGCAACATTTGAAGGAGTCAATATATTTAACAGCTGTTAAAATATGGACTACTAATTTTATCGAGCATCCAATTTTAATATCTGGCAATTTTATGGACTGAAATGGTTTCAACAAAGAAAAAAAACTCAGACTTAAAAACAGCCACAGTAATTATCTGACAACAAGGTAAACCAACCTTCATGAAACCATCAACAAACAAGAACTGGTCTGGACTGAATTTAACATTTCTATCAAAGGAACTGAAACCAGTCAGACATGGAGAAACTGGAATCTCCTGTTTGATTTACATGTTTATGAGAAGTTCACATATGCAGAGAGAGAAAAAAAATGCCTGCAATAATCTAAGATAACAAGGTGTAGAGCTGGATGAACACAGCAGGCCAAGCAGCATCAGAGGAGCAGGAAAGCTGACATTTCGGGCTTGCAATAATCTAGTTTGGAGATAACTAATCCGGGCATGGAAATAAACAAATGACTTAAATTTCAAGCAACTGCTTTGCCAGAGCTGGGGAGAAGGACTTGACCCTGGGAACTGGAGAAGATTTCTCTCATGCACTCTGGTCTCTCTGAAAGAACAAAGGCCAGTGACAATACAAGTTATACAAACATCAGAAAACCAAGAATACATGGATATCTGCAAAATAGACTGCTGCCGTTGACTCAGGACATCCCCAACTGTCTGTGGTCTCATATTAAAATCTAACACTTAAAGAATACGATCAGGACTTTAAAATACATATTATTTTATCTCCTTTTTGGTTTGAGATGATATCCCCTTTTTAACTTGTGTTTATGTGTATATGCTTCTGATGTGTTTATATTATTTTTCTCAGGGTTAACAAGTAATCGCTCTTTCAGTCATTCAGAAAAATGTAGAATAGGCTTCTGATTGTTTCTGATGAACCAGTTATTTGCATTTCAAATGCAGTGAGGTATGGCTGCATGATATTTTAAAAAAAACACTTTTTCCATAGCCAACAGTGGAGGATTAAAAAGGGAAGAGCCAATTCACCCTCCTTACTTGGTCATAACACAGTCAGCATCAGAATGTTCCAGGCCCCTCACCATTCTCTCTCTAGTGGTCACAAACACTCAAACATGGTTTTTTTTAGCATAGTGCAGAGAAGGAAATCAAATTTCCAATGGTTGTCACAATGTGACCTTGGCTTCTGAAGAGATACATGTAAGGTTCACACTCAAAATCATCGTGACAAGTAAAAATAGCATAGGGTCTGGAAGGCGCTGCAAATTGAAATTTTCAGTCAAAATTCCTAAAGTTCTAATGTTTCAAAGTCATTCACCCCTCAACAGGAGGTATAAATCCAGTCTTCTGTCTTATTTTTGCTCTAAGTGATACTGAGGCTTTATATTCTTTCATATTGTCTGAATACTCATGGTAGTAGTCCTAGCTGCCAACTTGTGTGGTGGATACAATAGCTACAATACAAAAATTATTTTGCTGAGGTTTGCTAATATGGTGGCCAAGCAAACTCAGGAAAAATGTCTACAATTTATTGATCCATATGGCTCAGTGCAGGATGGTGCATTTTGTTTGCATTTCATAGTGTAGGACATTAAGCTCTTTTCCAGGTTTTAGTCAATTCATATATGCTGGCATTTCATTCAGTATTGGGGAAATACTGCACTGTTGAAGAAGATACCTGTTAGATGAGAGATAGTCTAAGACAAATTTGCTTATTCCAGTGATTAGTGAAACAAGTGGACAGCAAGACCTGTTTCAAGAACACAAATTCACATGATGTCCTGGGGAACAAGCTTTCATCTCAGGGCTCTATATGCAATGTTCTTATGCACAAATTGGCTGCAATGTATTCCTACATTAAAATAGTGACTGCATCAGTGCATGTGAAATGTTTTTCTGAGAGACATGATCAGGTGCTATCTAAGTACAAGTTTTTTATTTTCTAAGTTTAATAAAGTTCACTTTCTTCACCCTTTAGTTTATCCAGCAGTGCACTGTTGAGAAAGCAACCATGATAAGATATCTCTGCCAATGCTGCAATTGATAAGAAGTTACAACACGTCTGGTTTGCCTTGTTTTTTTTTGATTTTCAATCTGTCCTGTTGGAGAAAAGCCTAGGCTTTACTTACTAGTTTGCCTTTCATGGTCCAGTGGTGATCAAGAACCCATACTAGAAATTGGGCAGAATACTGCATCCCATCATTCCATTCTGTAGTACGTTGCTGAAATAATGTGACGTTTCATTGCATTTTACAGTTTTAATTTTACAGGTTCCCTTTTCCACAATGGAAGTACTTGGCACTTTTTACATGCAGTAATTTTCAAACATACCTTAATCTTATCTTAATTACATTTAGGCTCCACATGTGCATAAACTCGTTCTACCTTAGTCTAATTTTGTATAAACTGAATGAACTACACTGCAGGTTATCAGTTTATGCTTAAGACAGTTTCTCATTGACCTTTGAATATTTATGCCACCAGCCACTGACACACAGATTTTGCTTACTTTTTGACAATCCCAATTCAAGTTTTCCAAATTTGCCAAGTCTTATCCTTTTAACCATTCAAGACAAATTAAAAAGGAACTTAATTTTCAATAGGTGTTTCCTAACTGTCATTTAGCAAAGCACTCATACTTCAGCAAATTATGAAATTCCAGTCAATACTTAAAAGTGGACACAGATAGGCCATTAAAATGGTTGCTGCAAGTCATATGGCTATAGAATCTGAGTGACAGATAGCACTTAGTTTCAACCGAATACCTAATAAGAAATGGACATTCACAGCCATTTGGGAATTCACATATCTCCTTGTTTAAGATAACAAGGTGTGGAGCTGGAGGAACACAGCAGGCCAGGTAGCATCAGAGGAGCAGGAAAGCTGACATTCACAAAAGAGATCAAAGTTCAATCTAAATGAACACACATGATCAAGCTTCTGTTGTATTATGATGGTTTTCCCCATGCAAACTAGACTGGGTGGATGTCAAAGATGTTAAACAACACAGGCCATTGGAATCAACCTAAGCATTTCCCCTTTTTTTGTAAAAGGACCTTGAACTTGTAAAAATGCAAACAGATCAGCAATGATCTTATTGACTTGCGCAGCAGGCTCCAGGATCTGAACTGACTGCCTCTGCTCCTATGTTGCATGCTTGTATGGTTATTTAAGCCATAAAACCACAGTTCACTGGTCAGAAATTAAGACTATGAATTAGCTACAAGGCAGTTAACATCAATACCTTGGCAGTGGGAGATTCCAAGAGAGAAAGACTCTCCCTACCTTTTCTAAGTATGCCTCAGAACTAACCTCCTAGAAAGTTGACTACAAGAACCCACACAACCTGCTGTGAATCCTTAACTTTACAAGGTCCTCACTTTAAAGCATCAACTTAATTAAAGAAACCAGGCCTGCCCATAGTATAGAGGCTCAGTAAGCATGTACTATCATTTCTTGGCTCAGGGTGACTACGCATGTGAGAACAATTGTGTGAGACATGACAATAAAATCAGAGGAAGTGTGTGAAAATAAATACTTATTTTATAAGTTACAAGAGCTTGCTGCTGGAATGATTTAATTGTGATACACACACTAAGAGTGTGAAAACTCACACCTGTTTCATGCAAAACATTATGATCATCGGCAGAAGAGAACACATAAATTCTGTCCATGACAAAAACACTGATGTAAATGAGATATAGCAATGACAAAACATCCACGATTGGTATCATTACTTAATACTTATATCATACATGCATTGAACTTCATCTAGAAAATGTACATCTAATGCTTTTGCCAAAGTTAAAAAGAATTAGCATCACACATCACAAACTTGGAATATTGCCATAAATGTTCAGACCTTATGAGAGAAAAAGACAACAAAAAACAAAAAAAAGACTTTGCAAGGATAAAGTAGGTAACTGCAATACTTAATGTAGAACTGAGCCATGCCATGAAGGAAGAACTCAGTTCTGAACTGTAATACGTGCATTGCCCAAGTTCAGCTCAACTAACAGTAAAATTATTACAATTGGCTTTAGCATCCGTTATAGAAGGGAAAAATAATCAAGATCGTAAGATGAGAAGTAAACCATTAAAACCCTCAAGTCTCTTCTGTCCATTAACACTCTCTACCTCCACTACTTCAGAACCTTGCCATAGTCTTACCTAACAAAACATTACCTCAGAACCTTGTCATAGTCTTACCTAAGAAAAATCTATCAACCTGTTTTGAACATTTCAACTGTTCGGGTTTCAAGACGTTTTTGGGGAATCACTGTCCACTGTATATATTTGCATGCTGGAAGAGGACAGTATTGAGATAGGCTGAGAAAGCCTGCAAATGTGCAGTGGGCTGCAGGCACCTGCTAGGTTCATGTCTGAAGAAAGACTACTTGGGTCCCTTTAGCTTTTTTTAAACGAAAATATACATTATTTTAAAACGTGACAATGTGCAGTTGGAGTCTTCCAACCTAATATCTTTCATCCCACTGAATTGTGCAAAGAAAACATGCAGTCAATATTTATTATAACCCTTTTGTGAAGGTATTGCTTCTAGATGTGGTATATCTCTTGGAGTACCTCTCTTCAAGTGACTGATACTTTGGATACGTTAAGGGGAGAAGTGCCAAGGACTGAAGGGTCAAATAAAATTACCGGAAAGCTTAATGCAGAACTATAATACATTAGTGTCAACTGCCTTATTATTTATGGAGAATATGTGCTACCTCTATATTTTGTCATCTTCCATCATGTAAAATAATTTTTCTCCTGTGCTACTTCATTTCAGAAAAGCCTAATCAAGTTGACATCTACTGCTGCTGGGTATATTGGCCCTAAAAGAGTTCTTAAGCAAATGAAAAATATTGATTCCATTCCTGAGAGTCCTGGTTCCAATTTTCTGGAGGAAATTAAATCATGTATAAATCAACTGTCAGGCTCAAGCCTACCAGGAGTGAAATGTTTCTTCCACTAAAGAAAAAAAAAGGAAGTCTCTGTTACAGTGAGGACATGCCAAGAGAAATAAAACTTTGCTGAAGCCAATATGAAAGCTATTTCAGATAATCAAAGTGGGCTAGAAAAAGGAATCATATACTATCTGATAATTTTACACCTAGGCTATGGTTACTGAGGAAAATAAAAAAACGACCTTCAGCCATATACCAGGAGAATATTTAAAATATGATTTCTTTGTTAATCAATTTGTTCATTTCAAATTCTATTCTTAAGAGTTTATGGCTATAGACAAATTGTTGAATTGTGCTTAGGCGATTTTTTTTGTACTGTTGTACCTTATGGTGGGAACAATGTGGGTTCAAACACTGAAATTTGGTGTTCAGTTGGCTAAAAGAATTGTTGGGAATTGCTTTTCCTGAATTCAGTGTTGTCTTTTCCTCTCAGGCTAAGTGACTACTGCTGGTCCACATTTGTGTCCTGTAAGGTAATTTGGATGCTTGTGATGGGGAAAAGCTTCTTACAGTTTAACGGCAGTCACCTTGAGAAAAGCATTTTTAGGTCAAGAATTTTCCAAGCACAGACACAAAGGAGAAAATTTAAGGATCTTTGTTATACTTTGTTATATTTGATGAACAGAAGCACTATATCGATTTATACAAAAAAAAAGAAATCTTGGTATGGTCGATTAATTTTTGAAGAACTTATTGAAATATTCTCATAAACGTAACATCAACATCTAAAAAGAACTGTACTTACTAAAGAGGATGTGGTTACGCAGAAATAGTAAAGAAAAATCATGTCTTTACATAGTGGCTATCAAACCCAGGAGTGCTCCCAAACACTTTACAGTCAAATGATTTTTCAACTGTAGCTTCTTTTATCATGTAGGAAATGGAATATAACTAGAAAAATTAGGTGATTCAGTTTTGAGTTTTGAACTTGGTTTAACTAGGTGGACTAACAGGTAAATGGAGCAAAATTATTACATAAAGGGCTGGATCGGCATTAAGGTCAGAACATGTAATGAGGCTTTGCTGAAAGCCCAGAATTTCACTGTCTATTGAAACTCATGTACATAAGGTAAAATACCATTTGCTTGGCAGCTGTTTTCTTAAATCTATCTGGCAAATTGCTCTTTTTCTTATTTATACTAAACAAAGTTTTGTTTTGGAATTGTAGTTTCTGCGAGTGGTACTTTAAAGGTCTTGTTGGCTGACACTTGTGTAGAGTTTTAATAACAAGTGGTTTTGAAGGAAGTTATGATTTTTATAAGTGTTTCAATACATGGAATTGTTACAGTAAAGTTCACTGATTCTGTGTAGTGTGTAAATTGGGTGAATGAGAGTGTAAATACTATGTGATGGCATGGAGGGCATGAGGAACCATGGGTGAGGGTTGGCTGGGGGACGTGTAATGGCATAGATGGAGCACCAAAGTGGTGGGGCAGGGATGTGAGGGGTGAGGGTTGAAGAGTCTAATATTAAATAGAATAACTGGTATAATGTCAAAGCAAACTGAGACTCAGCATACTATGGCAAACTCCAAAGTACTTGAGGATGGCAAGCCTGATTCCATCCCACCTAAAATGAAAGCTGCTGTATTGTCTTTCTGTTTAATGCAGACATAAAGCTAGAATGTTTGTCATGGTTGTCAGCAATCCTCAGTCAAGTCAAGAGAAATAACCTTTACCCAAGGCACAGTAGGTCAGAACTGCCTCTGGCACCGGTCCAGGGTCAGTCCAAGCAGTCAGAATCAGAATTCTTTCCTAATAAGGGATGAGGAGCCGAATGTCAGGCAGCACACGAGCCATCCTGACTCCTTCTGCCCTAATGGGGGTGATGTCCTCATGGAATGAGAGAGAAGCAGGTATTAAGACAAATGAAAATGGGTAGGATAGCTGTTAGTTTTGGTGTTGGTGGGGAGGAGTCCAAAGTGAGCGAGTAGACAGCACAGTAACAGCAGAGTTAGTGGTGTCGAGTTTGGGTCACTAACAGCGAATGAGGGAAGGTGCTGCAAGCAACTGAGCTTGAGATTTAGTGGAAGGTGAATATATTAAATAGAATAGCGTCGATACAGTGAGTTTGAGGTATCGGAGGGAGGATCGAGACATTTACACTTTTACATATAGTGACATTTCCACCCCCTAGACTGTTCAGTACTCCTCACTATTGCAAGCTGCCTAACTCTTCCTTTTCTCAAAAAAGCAATGAAAGCCACAGATGTTGGCCACATGTAAGCTGGCACTAAAGACCCTGCACACTAAGAAAGCAATATAAAGTAAACAGAGGTTCACAAACTCCAAGTGTAAGAAAGCAAGCTAAGAGCCAGCTGATGCAACCTGTGTAGATACATGAGATTCATTTGTAATCCCCACATTCAAAGCAACTAGGCAGAAGAATGCAAGTCCCAGGTATTCCTGAGGTCCATCTTGATGGTGTTACAGGGTTAAAATGGTATGGGAGTTGGTTTGATGATGATGTGTGAAGCTGGTGGTTCGCTAATGCCAACTTGGTGGATGAAGGGTTGAGAAGGAAGCTGGCCGTGGGGCTTGCAGGAATGTTGCTCTGAAAAAGCAGTTGTATGATGGTCAGGATAATTATTCAGTGAGCTACAGCCACAAGGTACCTGCTCTGATTTACATGTCAGGAATTTGTGTAATTTAATTTCTCAGGAATGGAGAGGGGAGTTGGAATTGGCACATGAATAAAGTGAGTTGGAGCTTGAATGGGATGCAAATACATAGAAATAAAGCTGTTGCCACTCAATGACAAGATTCTTAAATTGCCATTCAAGGCTTGAGTGAAGCATCTCAAAAGATTTCTCAACGTCAAGGCTCTGACTTCTTCATTCTCTTTGTATTTTCACTCCGTTCATATCATTGTTCAAACCACACCAGGAGGTGAAGAAAAAAATCTGGCCCATGTTTTAACAGTATTGGCTATTCTGATTCTGGATGCTTCTTACCAGATTTGAAGAACCTTGTATGTTAAGATTTGTACATAAGATAAGGGTTGATGGCAGTGAAGGTAATATCTTAGGATGAATAAATTAAAAGATGAATTGATTAAAAGATAAAAAACAGAGAGTAAGAATAAATGGATCATTTTTTGGCTGGGCTTTTGTAAGTCTAGGTATTGTGGCCTCAACTATTCACAAGAAGGGCTGAATACAATGCATCCAAGTGTTTTTATCATTAAAAGCATGTGTGAAAGTAAAGTGTGAGGAGAACAGACACTGTAAAAGGATACAAATGGGCCAAGTGAGCGGGCAAGAAGGGAGCAGATTATAATCTGGGGAAATGTGAGATTATTCACTTGTAGGACGAGGGCGTAGTTGGTTGGCCACCATTTACTGCACACCCCTAGTTGCTTTTGAGAAGGTAGTGGTAAACTGCCTTCTTGAACCACTGTAGTACATATGGTATAGATTACCCACAATACACTAGGGAGGGAATTCCAGGATTTTGGCTCAATGACAGTGAAGGAACGGTGATATATTTCCAAGTCGGGATGGTGAGTGGCTCGGAAGGGAACTTGCAGGTGGTAATGTACCTGTTGCCCTTGTCTTTCTAGATGGAAGTGGTTGTGGGTTTGCATGGTGCTATCTAAGGATCTTTGGTGAATTTCTGCAGTGCATCTTGCAGCTAGCACACACTGCTGCTACTGAGCGTTGGTGGTGAACGGAGTGGATGTATTGATAAATACTGAACTGAGAAGCTGCAGCTGTAGAAATCATTGTGAATGTATCCTGCTATGTGCTATTCATACAACAGAAGTCACTATTACTTTCATGCATCAAGTTTGCAGTGAAACTGGTGAAGCCTGTATAAAATGATGGCACAGATTCTACTGGAAGCTTGAGAAAGGCTTCTTGCAGGAATACTCTCCAACTGCCATGAAGAGATGTCTTTAACCCTCTTCACAGAGTACTGGTTAGCACACTCATTCACCTACAAGACGTTGCCCTCTAAGGCAGCAAGAACTTTGTACATGTACATCACGCCAAATAACAAAGCTCCTCCAGCACTGCACTTGTGTTCCCTTACCGGTTTGACTTGTAGTCCATCTTGTGCACGATCACAAACTAGATCTACACCACTGTCAAATCTGATATCTGTGACTAGCTCTTCGGCCAAAACATTTAGCTAAAGCTCTCTCTCCCGATGTCCTTCAGCACCTGAATTTCAGCCACCAACACTTCAATAGCTCTGAGCGGAGTTCCTCAGAATGTCGACAGTCACAGTAGGTGTGGTTGTCCAGGATCATTATGCTCTCCTCATATGCTGCAGGTATGGCATATTATCTCTGCTGCCAAACCAGTGTGCCTCTTTTGAATTTTTTTACTTGTATAACTAAAACGGAGTTACAATTAGGGATTATTTTTAAACTGCTCTGGTTCTTGCTCCTTACTTTTATATTGTATCATGATTTTTATCGGTTCTTTTATCTCAATTTCTTATTGATATGTCCATTTTGAAGTAAGAACACATTCATTGCTTTATTTAATTTTAAATTTATCCCCATGGATTGTCCAATTAAATAAAAAGCTTAATAATACAACATACACAATTAAATCATAAGACATGTTAGTTACTTAATTGTACTTCTTGACACCACGATTCCTGATGTTACATTTTCAAGTTTGCAACATCACTCTTGCTTTGTTTGTTTATCACTTTATGTCTATGCCCTCACATTCTTTACTTTTTTGAGCGGGAACAGCTTTTTCCTATCTACTGTGCTCAGCCTGCTCATGATTTCAATCTCTCATCATAACAGAAGTTTCTCATTCCTGGAACCATTTTTGTAAATCACTTCTGTACTCTCTCCAAACGTCTGTCGTATAATGTAGCACCCACAACTGTAATGCAATACTCTAGCTGAGGTTAAGAGTTTGGGTAGAATGGACCTACGCTGACTGGAATTTAGAAGAATGCCAGGTGGTATTGTTGAAACATATAAGATTCAAATATTGTTTGACAGGATAGATGTTGAGAGGCTGCTTCCTCTGGCTAAAGAGTCTGTACCGAGGGCAATGGTTGTAGGATAAGATGACAGTCATTTTAGAATGAAAGGAGAAATTCTTTCACAAAAATTAGTGAAGTTTTGGAATTCTCCAACCCAGAGATCTATGGATCCTCAATTATTCAAGGTTGAAAATGTTACATTTTTGGGCTGAAAGGATAGGGGTGGGAAATTGGGACTGACATTGAGGATCAGTCATGCTCGTATGATCACATGAAAAATGATGTTTTGTTGATGGATATTGTCATTGGGGGGCAACAAGTAGGTGATGAATAGAAGGACCATAGATAGACCATCTGGCAGATTCCAGAGGTAATGTTAAAGCAGAAGGAATAACAGTCTTTTCAGGGGATTTTCTGATGGCAAAATTGTTAGACAGAAAATGAACCAATTCCAAACGGATGTGAAGTATTGTAGGAAGATGGTGCAGTTAACTGTACAAAAGGCTGTAGTGTGGTCAAGACTGATGAGGATGGATAATATATCACATCACTGACAGAAAAGTTTAATTTGTAATGAAGGGCATTACAGCGCTGAGGCAGCATTGAAATTTGATTGAAGGTTTAACACATGGAGCTGTGGGAATGATATGTTTAGATTTCGCAGGCGACATGTTCACTGGAGAGTCAGTCAAGCAGGCTGTTTTGAACTGGATGTTGCTGAGTTTCTCGAATATTTTAGGAACAACACTCATCCAGGCAAGTAAAGAGTCTTCCATCACACTCCTGATTTATTCCTGGCCAGGCTCTGGAGAATTAGAAGGTGAATTATCTGTCACAGAATTCTCAAGCTCTGGCCTGTGCTTGTAGCTAAAATGTTTGAACGCCTGATTCAGTTTCGTTTCTGGTCTCTGGTAAGCTGCAGGATATTGGTGGTCAGGGATTCAGCTATGATAACATCGAGGGAACATGATTAGATTTTCTCTTGTCGGAGTCGGTCATTGCTTGGTATGTAATGGCATCATTGGCACCTATAGGTTGTCTAAATCTTACTGCATATGGAGATGGATTGCTTCAGTGACTGGGATCTAGGAGTTGTGAATGGTGCTGACCATTGTAAAATCAACAGCGAATATCCCCTTGTCTAATGTTTTGATGAAAGCAAAGTAATTGATAAGACAGCTGCTGCATGTAGATTTTGAGGTGACATCCTAGAGGAGAGATATTGGAATTCCAACAACCAAATCCAGGATAACAAAGTGTAGAGCTGGATGAACACAGCAGGCCAAGCAGCATCAGAGGAGCAGGAAGGCTGATGTTTTGGGTCTGGACCCTTCTTCAGAAATAGGGAAGGGGAAGGGGATTCTGAAATAAATAGAGGGAGAGGGGGAGGCGGATGGAAGATGGACAAAGGAGCAGATAGGTGGAGAGGAGACAGACAGGTCAAAAAGGCGGGGACGGAGCCAGTAAAGGTGAGTTAGGGTGGGGACAGGTCAGTCCAGGGAGGACGGACAGGTCAAGGAGGCGGGATGAGGCTGGTAGGTAGGAGGTGGGGGTGGGGCTTGAGGTGGGGACAGTGGATAGGTGGGAGGAAGGACGGACAGGTTAGACCAAATCCAGCTTGCTTCGTGCTAGGTATGACTCCACTGAGTGGAGTGTTTTCCCCATGATTCCCATGTGCTTCAGTTTTGCTCGGACTCCTCAATGTCATCCTTGGTCAAATGCTGCGTTGATACTAAGGATAATCACTCTTGCCTTACCTCTAGAATTCAGCTCTTCCAAACTGAGGGTCAGTGAGCAGGTTATTACAGAGCAAGTACTGCTTGATAACACTGTGGATGACCTCTTCCATCACTTCACTGATGATCAATAGCAAACCAATGGTGTAGCAATTAGCCAAATTGGATTTGTCCCACTTTTTGATTACAGGACGTCCTGGCTAATTTTCCACTTTAATTTCCAACTAGATATCAGTGTTGTAGTTCTTATAATCCCTACAGTGTGGAAACAGGCCCTTCAGTCCAACAAGTTTCCACCGACCCTCAGATATCCCACCCAGACCCAACCCCTTATAACCCACCCAACCAACACATCTGAACATTATGGGCAATTTGGCATGGCCAATCCACCTAGCCTGCAGATCTTTGGACTGTGGGAGGTAACCCACGCAGACCTGGGGAGAATGTGCGAACTCCACACAGACAGTCACCCAAGGGTGGAATCGAACCTGGATTCCTGGTGCTATGAGGCAGCAGTGCTAGCTACTGAGCCACTGGAACATCTTGGCTAAGGACAAAGTTAATTCCAATTCAAAAATCCTCTAATAATGATGGAATGTTGTCAGGACTGTTAACATTTGCAGTATCCAGTGACTTCAGCTATTTCTTCATATCAAGTGGAGTGAATTAAATTGGCCGAAGACAGGCATTGGTGATGATTGGCACCTCAGGAGAAGGTGAGATTGGGTGACTCACTTGGTCCTTCTGCCTTAAGATGGTTACAAATGTTTTAGCTAAATTGGGAAACAAAGCTTTTGCTATCTTCTGAGTCTCACTTCCACGTTTCTGAAAGCACTGAGCTCCTGCTACATGCTAAAGTCACGAGAGGTGAGACTGAAAAGCATTCTGACTTGAGTGTATTCAGGAGTCATCCAGTCTTTTGCAAACCGTTGCAATACTGTAGCTTATCCATTGAAGATTAATGCCACTACCATCCACCATTGCCTGCCATCTTTGTGCATCTTTTGAAAGATGTTTCAAAAATATTGTGTGTTTCCAGATCAACTGTTACACTTTGGGAATTTATTCCATGGACCACATTGTTAACAAAAAGTTATTTAAAAAAAAACCCAGCTCATAAAAGTAAATTATTCACTTCAGTTTAAAATGCACTGTTTATAGATGATCAGAATGCTAATGAGATGTTGTCTCCATTATTCTTCACAATTATGTAAGTCATTTACTTTACTTCTATGCTAATTCCCTTCTTAAATTTCACAAGACTGCTATCATTAATCCAAGTTAGCTTTATTACCTTCTATAACTCAGGATGCTTTTCACTTACAGGAAATCATCTAGCTGCTTTATGCAAGCCTGCAGCAAACTCAACGTCTGCAAGAACTGATGAGCTGTTCCAGAGACTGACTACATTTTACAAAAAGAACTTCCTCATACCTAATATAATTTATTGCTTTTGTGACTTGTACTGGCGCCTCCTAGCCCTGTCTGTCTACCTAGCTCAAATACTCTGTTCTTCATTATTTTCAAATTATTTTTAACAACCTCAATCATATTTCCTTGAAATAGCCCTTTATCCTGCATCACCAGGCCCCAACTCATCCAGTTTTCAATGCCTATCC
>NW_025967858.1:20339-25000 GCF_021869965.1 Rhincodon typus | reverse complement strand
CAAGGGTTATGGGAACAGGCAGGAAAGTGGAGTTAAGGATTTACAGATCAGCCATAATCGCATTGAATGACAGAGCAGACTCAATGGGTTAGTGGCCTACATCTGTTCCTATGTCTATGGTCTCATAGGTCTAAGGAGCAGTCATTAACAATGGAGGAAAAAATGAACAGTCTGTAATAAGCTATTTGTTAGATGTTTATAATGATAAGGACTTGCATTTTCAAAATCATTGCAAAGAAACCATCACTGTGGTGAAACTTACTTTCTTTCCTTGGGCCACTATATCCTCTTTTGTTTTATTTATTTTAACCGTGCGAGCCAGCAAGCTGTGAACATTTTGACATTCAGAAATTTGGTGTTTCAATGTTAGCTACTTTCAAGTCCATGACTAATTGCTGATTTCACTTCTGTTTAGTAATGGGGGTGGAGCTTATTTCAAGGTTTTCAATTTGTCACTCAAAATAGTACATGGGTTACTGAAAAGAAGTTCAAGAATTACAGTCAGTTAGAGAGAGTGAGAGAAAGAAGGAGGAATGAAGAGACATAGGAACAAGAGCAGGCTATTTAGTCCATTCAGCCTACTACATCATTTAAAACGATCATGATTGAACTCATCGCTGCCTTTTACCAGCACTATTCCTATAACCTTTTACACCTTGGAAATAAAAAAATGTATCAAACTCTACTTTAAACACATTCAAAGACTGAGCTTACACAGGGATTGAGAATTCCAAAGACTAACCACCTTTTGACTAAACAAATGTGTTCTCACCTTGGTCCGAAATGGCATTCTCCTTTTCAAATTGTGCCAACTGGTTCTAGACTCCCCAACAAGGGGAAACATCTTACCTGCATCCACCCTGTCTATCCCTTAAAGTATTTTGTACCTTTTTCAGAGATCACTTCTCATTCTTTGAAACTCTAGAGAATACAGGTCCCGATTGTCCAATCTCTCTTCAGAGGACAGTCCTGCAATCCCAGGAACAAGTTGGGTAAACTCGTTTCAACACAGCATAGTAAAGCTTACTCAAAGATAGCAAGAACTGCAGATGTTAGAGTCAGAGATAACACAGCGTGGAGCTGGATGAACACAGCAGGCCAGGCAGCAGAGGAGCAGGAAAGTTGACGTTTTGGGCTGGGACCCTTCTTCAGAAAAATGTTGCGACTCTCACTTTGAACATTTTAAAAATAAGTTACTGGTCCCTAGCTGGATCATAAGATAAACATGGTGGTCTTGTCTGAAATCATAATATGGGACACCCAATCATCCAGAGTCAACATTTTTTGTGTTTGACTAATTTATTTACTTTTTTGAAGAAGTGACAAGCAACCATGATAAAGTGAAACCTGTAGAAGTAGTGTACATAGAATTTCATGTTACTATATAAACCTATATTGATTACTTGGATGAACAAATTGACTCTGTGATTGATAAGCTTGCTATTGACACAAACATAGGGAGGGAAGTAAGTTGTGGCAAGGTGGCTAAGAGACTGCAAAAAATATAAATATTGAGGTTGGTTGGCTCGCTGAGCTGGTTTGTTGTTCCGCAGACGTTTCGTTACCACGCTCGGTAACATCATCAGTGCAGCCTCCGATGAAGCATCGGTGTGTTTTCCTGCCTGGTTTTTAAACTCTGGGGTCCATTAAGCTGGATTGCCTCACTTCCGGCTTTCCTTCGTGGTGGAGTGTACATGGGGTTGAGTTCTATGTGTTTATTAATGGCTTTCTTCGGGGAGTGCCAGGCTTCTAGGAATTCCTGTGCCTATCTCTGTTTAGCTTGTCCCAGGATTTTGGTGTTGTCCCAGTTGAATTGGTGGTTCTCCTTATCCATTGAGGTGATTGAGGTGAATATTGGTCGTGTCTTTTTGTAGCCAGTTGGTGTTCATCTGATGAAGGGTCTATGCCCAAAACATCAGCCTTCCTGCTCCTGTGATGCTGCTTGGCCTGCTGTGTTCATCCAGCTCTACACCTTATGCACGTATAGCAAGTGATTAGGAAGGCAAATGGAATGGAATATAAAAGTAGGGTGTTTTGCTACAGTTTTAGAGAGTATTAGATACATCAATGCATAAGATATCCAGACAAGGTTAATTCAATTGATTCCTGGGAAGAGGAATTTATTCTATGGAGGAAAGATTGGACAGGTTGGGTCTGTTTCCATTGGAGTTTATCAGAGGTGATCTTACTGAAACATATGAGACCCTGAGGAGAGTTCAAAGGATGGATGCTAAAATGGATGTTTACCCTTATGAGCGAGAGTAGAACTAGGAGACATCATTTCAAAATAAGGATCTCCCATTTGTGATGGAAATGAGGAGAATTTTTTTTTCCCCCTGAGGATTGAAAGTCTGTGGAACTGTCCACCCAAGTGAATTGTGGAGGCATGGTCACTGAACATTTTTAGGGCAGAGATAGATAGATCTTCAACAAACAAGGGAATCAAAGGCTATCAGAGATAGGCAGAAAAGTGGAGTTGAAGCAAAACCATATCAACCATGATCGTACTAAATGGCAGAGCTAGCTTGAGAAGCTGAATGTCAAGCCTACGCCTGCTTCAGCATGCTGCCACACCTTCTGAGTTTCTCCAGCAATTTATTTTATATGTCTGAACATATATCTAGTTTTCTTTGTCACTTGCTGCTACACAATGTGAAGATGGCACCAATGAACAGGAAAAATAGTGTCAGTAACAGAAAGTAACTGATGGGGAAGTTCACCCTTATACACACAACATTGCAGGATAAAATGCCTAAAATAAAAAGTTAGGATTATTTGCATGCAGATTTTCACATCACCACTTGCATTTGAATTACAACACATATTACTTTCAACATAGTGCAGGGCTGGATGAACACAGCAGGCCAAGCAGCATCGTAGGAGCAGAAAGGCTGACGTTTCGGGCCTAGACCCTTCATCAGAATAGGGGGAGGGGAAGGGGGTTCTGAAATAAATAGGGAGAGAGGGGGAGGCGGATAGAAGATGGATAGAGGAGAGGATAGGTGGAGAGGAAACAAACAGGTCGAAGAGGCGGGGATGGAGCCAGTAAAGGTGAGTGTAGGTGGGGAGGTAGGGAGGGGATAGGTCAGTCCAGGGAGGACGGACAGGTCAAGGGGGCGGGATGAGGTTAGTCGGTAGGAGATGGGGGTGCGGCTTGAGGTGGGAGGAGGGGATAGGTGGGAGGAAGAACAGGTCAGGGAGGCGGGGACGAGCTGGACTGGTTTTGGGATGCGGTAGGGGGAGGGGAGATTTTGAAGCTTGTGAAATCCACATTGATACCATTGGGCTGCAGGGTTCCCAAGCGGAATATGAGTTGCTGTTCCTGCAACCTTCGGGTGGCATCGTTGTGGCACTGCAGGAGGCCCAGGATGGACATGTCGTCTGAGGAATGGGAGGGGGAGTTGAAATGGTTCGCGACTGGGAGGTGCAGTTGTTTACTGCGAACCGAGCGTAGGTGTTCTGCAAAGCGGTCCCCGAGCCTCCACTTGGTTTACCCGACGTAGAGGAAGCCACACCGGGTACAGCGGATGCAGTATACCACATTGGCAGATATGCAGGTGAACATCTGCTTGATGTGGAAAGTCTTCTTGGGGCCTGGGATGGGGGTGAGGGAGGAGGTATGGGGGCAGGTGTAGCACTTCCTGCGGTTGCAGGGAAAAGTGCTGGGTGTGGTGGGGCTGGAGGGGAATGTGGAGCGGACAAGGGATTCACGGAGAGAGTGGTCCCTCCGGAAAGCAGATAGGGGTGGGGAGGGAAAGATGTCTTTGGTGTTGGGGTCGGATTGCAGATGGCGGACGTGTCGGAGGATGATGCGTTGGATCCGGAGGTTGGTGGGGTGGTATGTGAGGACGAGGGGGATTCTTTTTTGGTTCTTATTGCGTGGACAGGGTGTGAGGGATGAGTTGCGGGAGATGTGGGAGACACGGTTGAGGGCATTCTCGACCACTGAGGGGGGGAAGTTACGGTCCTTGAAAAACGAGGACAACTGAGATGTACGGGAGTGGAATGCCTCGTCCTGGGAGCAGATGCGGTGGAGGCGAAGGAGTTGGGAATAGGGGATAGCATTTTTGCAGGAAGGTGGGTGGGAGGAGGAGTGTTCCAGGTAGCTGTGGGAGTCGGTGGGCTTGAAATGAATATCGGTTTCGAGGTGGTTGCCCGAGATGGAGACAGAGAGGTCCAGGAAGGGGAGAGAGGTATTAGAGATGGTCCAGGTAAACTTAAGGCTGGGGTGGAAGGTGTTGGTAATTCCTTCGCCTCCGCCGCATCTGCTCCCAGGATGAGGCATTCCACTCCCGTACATCTCAGATGTCCTCGTTTTTCAAGGACCACAACTTCCCCCCTCAGTGGTCGAGAACACCCTCAACCGTGTCTCCCACATCTCCTGCAACTCATCCCTCACACCCCGTCCACGCAATAAAAACCAAAAAAGAATCCCCCTCATCCTCACGTACCACCCCACCAACCTCCGGATCAAACGCATCATCCTCCGACACGTCCGCCATCTGCAATCCGACCCCAACACCAAAGACATCTTTCCCTCCCCACCCCTATCTGCTTTCCGGAGGGACCACTCTCTCCGTGACTCCCTTGTCCGCTCCACACTCCCCTCCAGCCCCACCACACCCGGCACTTTTCCCTGCAACCGCAGGAAGTGCTACACC
>NW_025967858.1:19678-20239 GCF_021869965.1 Rhincodon typus | reverse complement strand
TTTTCCGGAGGGACCACTCTCTCCGTGACTCCCTTGTCCGCTCCACACTCCCCTCCAGCCCCACCACACCCGGCACTTTTCCCTGCAACCGCAGGAAGTGCTACACCTGCCCCCATACCTCCTCCCTCACCCCCATCCCAGGCCCCAAGAAGACTTTCCACATCAAGCAGATGTTCACCTGCACATCTGCCAATGTGGTATACTGCATCCGCTGTACCCGGTGTGGCCTCCTCTACATCGGGGAAACCAAGGGGAGGCTCGGGGACCGCTATGCAGAACACCTACGCTCAGTTCGCAATAAACAACTGCACCTCCCAGTCGCGAACCATTTCAACTCCCCCTCCCATTCCTCAGACGACATATCCATCCTGGGCCTCCTGCAGTGCCACAACGATGCCACCCGAAGGTTGCAGGAACAGCAACTCATATTCCGCTTGGGAACCCTGCAGCCCAATGGTATCAATGTGGATTTCACAAGCTTCAAAATCTCCCCTCCCCCTACCGCATCCCAAAACCAGTCCAGCTCGTCCCCGCCTCCCTAACCTGTTCTTCCTCCCACCT
>NW_025967858.1:0-19578 GCF_021869965.1 Rhincodon typus | reverse complement strand
CCCCCTTGACCTGTCCGTCCTCCCTGGACTGACCTATCCCCTCCCTATCTCCCCACCTGCACTCACCTTGACTGGCCCCATCCCCGCCTCTTCGACCTGTTTGTTTCCTCTCCACCTATCCTCTCCTCTATCCATCTTCTATCCGCCTCCCACTCTCTCCCTATTTATTTCAGAACCCCCTTCCCCTCCCCCTTTTCTGATGAAGGGTCTAGGCCCGAAACGTCAGCCTTTCTGCTCCTACGATGCTGCTTGGCCTGCTGTGTTCATCCAGCCCTGCACCTTGTTGTCTCGGATCCTCCAGCATCTGCAGTTCCTACTATCTCTTACTTTCAACATAGTTGGTGTAAATGCTATTTGCTGGGGAGTCAATATTTGCCCCTGAATTGGAATTTGATGTTCATTAGAGCGGGTGTTAAGCTCTGAAGAGAAATAAGCAACTCAGCACTTGTGAAACTGTACATTGACACACCAGCTGAATCCCACTGTACAGGAGATATGAAGTAAAGGTCATTAGATGTATTTGATTCAGATCATCTTTACGCTAGCTGTATAAGTGCAACAGGAAAGAACATATTGTGCAATAACATCCAGTGCAGTAATGTCGAAGCATTGAATTGTCAGAATTGGCATTCTTGGATAAGACATCTGTGTGTTCAGCTGGAGTTTCAATGATCCAAAGAAGAGAAGCAACTTTTCGCATGACCTAACCAAAATTCCTTGTTCAATCATCAGAAATAGTTAATTCATTTCATTGCTGTTTATGGAACTCTGTGGTGCAGAATAACTGCCAAATTTCCTATAATAAGTAACTGTACTTCAAAAGTAATTAATTGCATGACATGCTGAGACATTTCCAGGAGGTGATAAGACACTACATGATCACATATATTCCAATGAAGGTTAATCAAAGATGACTTGTTTCACTAGAGTTAAATTGTCAAACTAACTATAATGTCAAGCACTGAAGCATCCCCGATGTCAAGAGAACTGGTGCAGCTGGGGGTCTAATTAACTGTATAATTAAAAATACCCTACAAGAATATTTGACCTTTGTCTATTTAAAGACAGAAAAACCTAAATGAAAATAATGAAGGCCTGATTATTACCTGGATTTCTCTGTGAATCTAACTCCTTTTTGGCACCACCACCATTACTGTCAACATTCTGTTTCCATCTCAGAAGCTTTGAAGCTAGCTTTAATCATGTAAAATTTGAAGCAGACACAAAGCTCTTCTAAGGTTTTTATTTCACCTTGGATTAGTCTCTTACATTTAAAACACCTTTCATCGTCAGCTCATATTGCCTTCGGGTGCCTATAAATTCCTTTGTCTCTGTAGTGCTGTCTGTCAGGTCATGTGATCAGTTTTACTGCAGGCAAGAGATACCACACCTCTTCCTGAGACAAAGGCAACAAAAACAATTATAGAGTGAGGCCTCTGTATCAACCATTACAGCGAGTCTTCTTTGCTTAGCTACTTAGCAGAAACTAATCACTAAATTACAAGGTTAGATTCCCAATGGTGAAATTCCAGAAAGATGGCAGGTAGGAACCAGGTTGACAAGAAAACTAATACAAAACTATAAAGAGATATTACAGATAAATTGTTCTAAATCAGGGAACAGTTAAATGATGTGGAGAAGCAAGAGAGCAGAATCTATGAGGGAAAGGGAGAGGAGACAGAGAATGGAGGAGCAGGAGAGAAAGAATACATACAATTGATTTGTGGACTCTCTGATTTATAACTCTGAACAGTAACATAGTAATTTATTACTTCTTTTTTGAAATCCAAATAGGGACTTCATAGTAAAACATTCTGAATATAGCAGACTCATGATCTACTACATATTTCAAACATTGCAGTGATAGGTATGGCTGATTTCTTAGCTACATGATTACTCAATAGTGTGTAAGAAGCAGAGAAATAATACCTAGGTTTACATCTGCCCCTCCTATCCAAGTAATTACTACCATTCTTTACGCTTTTCTTTATTCGTTTCTCTATTCACTGATGCTTGATTCAAACCCCAGTTTATTACGACAAACACGTAAGTTCACTCACAGGCAGTTTAAAACTACTTTAGAACCCTGTTCAAGCTGTTGAATGTTAATTTAATAGTTATGTTAATTTGATAACTACACCAGCTAAAAAACATTATCTGGAGGGCATCAAGTGTCAAAGCAAAAATATCACTGTCAGGAATAAAATTATAGTGAGGGAAATGAGAGAAATTCTTCCATACTGTCAGCATATTCCACATGATGAGAAATGTGGATTTACAAGTTGCTCAGCTTTTGTTTGCATAAGTAAGTTCTGGCCTCAGTCATACTTTACTTCAATAACATACTCTGACTTCATTTGCATTATTTCAGAAATTTTTGCGTAACTGAAATATTGGAAGGCAGGTAATTTACTTCTTTACACCTCTGTCACATTAATTTGATTTATTACTATCACATGGTACACTGAAAGGTTTTGCTTTGTGTGCAGTACGGGCAGATCATACTATGCAACGTGCATAAGGGTAATAGAACAGAGCCAGGAATACAATGTTACAGCTGCAGAGAAGGTGTACAAAGAGCAAGGTCAACATTAAATTTGAAATTTGAGAGTCAATCCAGAAGTCTAATAACAGTGGTGAAGAAGCTTATCTTGAATCTGTTGGTATGCGTGTTTAAGCTTTTGTATTTTCTGCTGGACAGAACAGGTTGGAAGAGATTATAACTGGGGTGGCAGGGGTCCTTCATCTCTTAGGATTACTAGGAAATGCACAGTTCAACTCTTTCTTTCCCTTTAAGAAAACAGCGGGCTTCCATTCAGGAATATTGCCCCTGAATATTTAAAAGATTTTGTGAATGTGTTTGAAGCAAAAAAATTTTCATAGTACAGAATAATATTGCTGAAAGATTTAAAATTCTGTTGAAGCATTTCATCTAGCAATCATCAGGAAAATACACAAAAATACAAATGGTAAGGGGAACAATATTTTTATACGGCATGAGCAGAGCATGCTGACTGGTTGCAAAGTGGATTCTGATTGGTAAAAATCTTTCCAAGGAGAATGCATCAGTTAGATGATGACTGACAGTTAATTGCCAAGCTTTGTTTAAACTTAAACTGGAGAGGTTGAATGAATGATCTTTTATTGTCACATGTATCTTACAGTCAGAAAAACAACAAAATACAATGAAAAGCTTTTCCACTGTTGCCATGATCTGGCACCATTTTGAATAGTTTAAGAATAAGAAAAGAAAGATATAGCTTAAAAGGAGTCCATCAGGCCTGAGTCAGTTCATCATCAATGATGCCTGCGCAGCACATCTCTCCCCCCACCACCTTGCCGCCATCTACGCCACACCCAACCAAACTTGTGGTCGCCAGTCTTCAGGTTCCATGTTTCACCACTGGGCCGAGTCGCCTCCGCCAATGCCTCGCCACCATCTGTGCCGGATCCATCAACATCAGAGTTGCATCTCTCACCATTGGGTCCACCTTGATGATGTGACAGTGATGCCCTACCGCCACTGCTTCGATGCTGCCAGCGCCAGACCCAACCAATGACAATGTCGCCAATCCTCAGATGCTATCTTTCACTGCAGGTCTACCTTGCCTCACCCGATGTAGTAACCACCGATTCCAATGCCAGGTCCTGTCTTCGCCCTGGAAAAATAAGTAAGGGCGTACTCGAGTCCACTCTGGGCTCACCATCATTGCTCAAGGCATTGCCCTGAGGAACGAACCAGAGTCTGTCACCTATTTTGTTCAGTTGAATGCACGTTCCAATTGTTGAACTCAATATGGAGTCCAGAAGGTTGTACAGATCCCAAGCGTAAAATGAGGTACTGTTCTACCAGCTTGTGCTGAGCTTTGTTGGAGCACAGTATCTTCTCCCATGTCCGTGCCCCAATCCTCTAACACCAAGCCTTGTTATCATAATATAATAAGTTAGGAGTGTCAGTTTAATTGTTACCCAGGAATTAAACTGCATTTTTAATCTTCAACTTTGTCCTTAGTAGCTATTAACTTAAATACAACAGAACTTTCCTTATTGTACACAACCCATTGTTAGCTATTAATAGTCCCCCTAAGCGGCTACTTACTCTTCCAGGCTGACCATTATCCACTCCTTTGTCTGTCCCACTGTTCTTCTCTCTTTTTAGGCTCCATCTCTGCCTATTTACTTCTTACCCCTTCCCTTCACCCTATCTTCTGCAAAAAAAAACTTTTTCCTAGATCTGAAGAAGGGTCACTGGACTTAAAACGTTAACTTTAATTTCTCTTCACAAATTCTGCCAGACCTACTGAGTTTTTCCAGAAATTTATGTTTATTTTTCTGATTTCCAGCATCCGCAGTTCTTTTGGTTTTTAATTAGTACTGATATGCAAGTCCTGGAAAACTGGCTCAAAACCAGTTACTGCAAATTGCACAATCATTTATATCATGGAATCCCTACAGCATGGAAACAGACCCTTCAGCCCAACAAGTCCACACTGAACCTCAGAGCATCCCACCCTGAACTATCCTCCTATAAACCCACCTAATCGAACACTATGGGCAACTTAGCATGGCCAATCCACCTAGCCCGCACATCTTTGGACTGTGGGAGGAAACCGGAGCACCTGGAGGAAACCCACGCAGACATGGGGAGAATGTGCAAACTCCACACAGACAGCTGTCCGAGGGTAGAATTGATGTCAGGTCCCTAGAGCTATGAGGCAACAGTGCTAACCACTGAGCCACCATGCCACCCATCAGTTTGGTGACATCAGTTTCAGAAATGGTTCACAGATAAGAACAGCCATAGAGACATCACTTGCTGTATGTGTCTTGGACAGCCCATACATAAGTCAGCCATGAGAATAAACTTTACCTTATATATCACCTGGCAGTATGTTGTTCTTACACAAGTCTAATAAGTGTTTCCTTTTTAAAAACTTGTTTGCAAGCAGGGTGTTTGGGGCATTCTGGGTGGTAAGTTCATTAGATAAGTATTTGGATCTGTCATGGTAATTGCGTTCATTTCATTGATATAGTCATGCTTGTTGAGAATTTCTTCTCCCATACCTTTAATCGGTTTCACTGATGTTCTTTTGTCCAGGTTGGCCTGGATTCAGCATTGTCATGCCGGGTAGAAACAGGTAGCTTGTTTGGAATCCTCCAACATGTGTGCGCTAGATCAGCTGGGTATTTTTAAGGATTCAGTCTTTTCAGCATACGATGATTTGTAGTGGGATAGTTAGGAGTAGAGGATTTCGAACTCTGCAAATTCCATCAGACCAGAAGATTTAAGAATACAAAGAGGTGATTCAGCTCATTGATTCAATGAGATCATGACTGATTTGATAATCCTCAATTTCACTTTCCTGCCTTTACCCCACCATCCTGGGTTCGCTTTCCCCACAATCCTGAATTCACTTATTTAATAAGAATCTGTCTAGCTCAGCCTTCAATACATTTAATGACCCAGCCTCTATAGCTCTCTATATTAAAAGAATTCCACAAATTTACTCTATTTCAGCAAAGATTTGAGGAATAGGTGAAGCTCGCTTTTTCATATTGCCACAATGTAGATGCAACACAAGCAGTACTCACACGTAACTGCCCATCAGAAATTGAAAACTTCAATGGAAAATTCCTCTGCACTTAGAACACTCCGAAAGAGCCCATTTTGGAGGTTTTTGGGAAAGTTCTTTTGTATTTAAGTTAATAACTTCTAAGGACAAAGTTGAAGATTAAAAATGCAGTTTAACTCCTGGGTAACAATTAAACTGACACTCCTAACTCATAATTCACCCCCAAATACATACCCGCAGAAAACTTACACCCTTTGTCATGTCACGCTGACATGACATCTACCCAGTTGCCGGAACTGGCATTCTTCCTTTACCCAGGAGCCAACACTCTCCTCTCATTCCCAAGGCTAGGCAACCCCCATTACTCCTGATACCTAACATCAGCTCTCTCATGCTAGGACCTGACATTCCCTTCTTCACTGCTGCTGGACCTGAAACCCCACATCCCTACCACTGGACAACACTCCCACCACAAATACTACCAGACCGAATACCTCCCCTTCCCTTTGCCGGACACGACGCCCGAGACTCCTCTTCCAGCTAGACCCAACTGCCAGATCCCTTGTAGGTGCGGTTTCACATCACCAAACAATCCTACAAGGGAGCAGATTTCAGGTACACTCCACATTTCTAAAGCACCCATGATAGGAATCTTCTATCAGAAGTCTAACAAGATGCAGTCTCAATGAACCAAAGTAGGAGTAGAATAGCAATTTGATAGCCACACCTTGGAAATTCCAGCCCTTGGTGTCCAATATTATACAGGATTCTGTAATAAGACAGCATTTCTTAAATAATCCTGAGCAGATTAAGAACTACTAAAAACAAAACATGCTGGAAACCATAGTTGGTCAGGCAGCATCTGCGGAGAGAGGACAAGTTAATGTTTCGAGTCTAGGTGACTCTTTGTCAGAGGTGATGAAAAGTCATCTAGATTTGAAACATTTGCTTGCTCTCTCTCCATGGATGTGCCTGACCCACTGTGATTTCCAGCATCTTTTGCTTTCAGTACAAATTCCAACATCTAGAGTAATTTGCTCCTACAGGTTAAGAATTAAACTGACAACCAATTTAAGGTAGTCAAACTAGTAGTGTTGTGCAGTTACCTATACTGGAAGTTACACATGTTAATACACAGGGTCCTGTTTTTTGAAGACAAAAAGAATGCATATTCACACTGGTCTTATTTCAACCGGACAAAACAGGCAACAGATATTCTCTGGTTCATTCCTCAGGGCAATGCTTTCAGTCAGAGTTGAGTGGCCTAGTTTAAATTTAAACAAAGCTTAGCACTTAAAATACAATTATCCGACTACTGTATTCAGCATGTCAACATCTCTATTAATCACAGAGCACTTTCCAGCCAATCAGCATGCTCAGCTTCTACAGGATAAAAATGCTGTTTCCTTTTATAGTGGTATTCTTGTGAATGCAAGATGAAAAGCTTTGATAAACTATGTCTTCTTTCAGTCATAGACCACAATCTGATCTCTAGCATGTCCCAGTGATGATAGGTCTAGGTATCATATATTTCTTTTGTATTTTGTATTTCATCTACATAGAGCACAGTAGATTCATTAGAGTTTAGTACATACTCAGCAGGAACTACTGTTTTCAGGAAGCAAAAAGATAGGTTCAGCAACTGAATTACTGCAACAACTTGTAGTGGACAGCTTTTTGCCATTAAGAAACAATAAATCTCACAGAAATTAACTGTAGCAGTTTTATGATTAAAACAGAGAATGGCTTCTGCTTGCATTCACCATTCAATCCATTCTTGAGCCAGCTGGATAAGCAGACAGGAGAGATTAAAAAGTTTCAAACACAGAAAAGCCAAAAAGCTTTTCTAAGCAATTCTGAAAATATTGACAGAAACCAGCCTTTTCAAAGCTGACACATATAATGCTCACAATCTGTTTATATAATCAGAATACAACAAGACCTGAGCCAACATTTGCTGATGAAAATAACACCATGTGGAGTGCCTGGCCTGGAAAGATAGAACAGCTCCCTGATAGGGTCTTTCTCACTCTCCAGTGACATAATTATCAATGATCTGAAGCAATCATATAGTGTACATGAAAATGTCATCATGCCATGCAAAAAGATGACGCTGGATGTGGTCTCTTGGTTCTGTATTGTATAAACCCATTTGTTTTGATCTAAAGTTAAAGAAATTACCCACTTGAAGTTAGGTTCTTTCTGCAATCCCACTTTATTGCTCCTTCAATCGCTTCTGTCCACTCCTTATATCTAGATCTGTGCTGGATGATAGTTGAGTAGACTTAAGGTATATACTGCAACTGTGTTATATAAAGATTAATTACCCTACCAAATAAGTAATTCATTTTTTTTCCCTTCATTTTACATCCTACAAATACTGCAATAAATTCAGGTGCCTGCCCTTCAGAGGAGTCAAGGCAGCAGTTGTTAGGACTGACCTGCTAAAGGCATTTTTGTACAGTACAGTTAAATCTAGACAGCAATGATTACTAAGCATACAAATGTTCCTTGCGGCTACTTAGCATTAATGCACATAGCTTAATGGGTATGAAAAGTGCTGAATTTGAGGCCTCAATTAGGAAATAGCTTGTATAAAACAGAATTACATGTGGCTAATCCCTATATAATTCAAATGCACAGGTGTTACTGAAGACTAAAATTGTCACATAAATATACGTAAGTTGTAAATCTATGTGGGACTGTTGCTTGATACACTCAACAAAATTACCACCTTTCAAGATTTTTGATCTCCTTCGTCAGTCCCAGAATCTTGGGGTTGTGTTATGTTCAGGTTTGGTGTTTTAAAATAAATTGAATTTGCCCTGTTCTTTTAAAATGCCAGAGATGCAGGCAGGGAAGATATATATTTGAACCAGACGGCACAGTTTTTGGAAGGTAATTACTCATGCAATTGTCTCATTCCAGGCTCATTAGTTTAGATGGTCACCATTCATTTTAAAATGATCTGCCATACCAAATTCACATTCTCTGGCGTCTGGAGAGGTTTTCTATCATCTAATTACATATTGGTTAGTACATGCACATCCTGACTGCAAGATGTTCAGACCATTTTGTGGAGTGACAAATGACCTGTCATACTGAATTCAAGCCTTCTAAAGTCCGAGCAAGCACCGTACATGTTGGGTTTGCGATGCCTGTCCAACATCTGGTCAGAAACGCTCCTCCATTGAAGGAGAAATAGTAGTAGATTTTATTGTTAAACCTGTTGGTGAATCAATAGTGAGGCAGGCAGGAATCCCGCCAGCATCATATACCTCTCCCAGGTACACAAAAAGGTTTAAAAGAAGAATTTACGAAAGGTGGATTTGGACCTTGATGCTGAAAATAAAATTCTAAAGGTCAGTTTTAATGGTTAGAAACAAAGGAATGCCAAAAATAATTAAGCTAATTCACAAAAGAAATGTGCGTTTTATTATTTTACGAACTTTTTTAAAAGGCAGAAATAAAAAACTTTGCAAATGGATTTTGCTCTACTATTCTCTATGGTCATTTGCTTTCTATGAATTAAAACAGTTTTATATTTCATATCTGGTCTTGACTTTCAGATGGTTTAACTCTCTTTTGAAAAACTGTAGAGTCACTACAGAACAGGAAGAAGCCACTCCATCCACTGAGTTCATCTCAGAAAAACAATTCAAACAGTCTCATTCCTACACCTGATTCATGTCCCCTTGTAAATCCATTTCCTCAAATGCCTTACCAAATGTCAATAAGGAGGTTTAGTAAAAACACTTATGAACATTTTATACCTGAAACTGACATCAATTGCAGAACTCACACACTGTATACATTTTAAATTGATTGGAACATTAAAGCTGGAAAAGAAAAGCAATAAATAAATGGGATTTGCACAACTTATTAAAATGTAGTTGGTTTAAACATGAAATAACAACTGGTTAAAATTAATATGAAAACTAACTGCTTTAACAATAATGAAAATAGAGCAAAGTTACGTGTCTAACCTCATAGATAAAACTGAAAAGCTCTTAATAACTTACTAATGTGCTTTGAACAAAAACAGTTTATCTAATGGTACAAGCATCACAAATGAAGCATTTTATAGTTCAGTATGAATTAGCACATTTGAATCAATATCACATCACCTGGATTTCTTCCAAGTATTTTACAATCAATTAAGATTGGAAGCTTGGGTACTGTTGCTACATAGGTAAACGCAACAATATGTTGTGCAGCATGGTGTGTGGAGTCACCAAATGAAATAAGTAATTAGCAAAACATATAGATTTAGCAGAGGAAGAATGTTGACCAGGAGAATTTGTGTTCTTTTTAAAAATGGGATCTATCATATACATCTGGAACTCGATACCCCACAGAGTGGTGGAAGGTGAAGCTGTCAATAATTTCATAAGTAAATTGGTTCAACACTCAAAGGCAATAAACCTGCAGCATCACAGCAATATAGCAGGAGGGTGAGACTGACCAGATTGCTCCATTGAAAGCCACTACGCACTCCAACTGCCTCATTCTGCACCACAAAGATTCAACGACTCCAATGGTTTACGAACAGGCAGCAAGAACCATTTTAATATATCCAGTCCAAACTATAACAGTTTCAACAATATTTCTTTGATACTGAAATGAATTATTAGCCTAGATTATTTGTTTGGGTCCTGAGCTGGAGTTTGGATTTACATTGCTTCCTAGATCTCGATTTTAAGATTCTCAGCCTTGTTTTTTTAAACTACTCTATGCCCTCACTACTCCCTGTTTCTATAAACCTCCCCATTCCACCAACCCTTCAAGAAAAATGCTCTTCAATTCTATACTCCTGTGCACCCTAAGATTAAATTGGTCCACCACTGGCAGCCATGGCTTCAGCTGCTTAGCCAATGAGCACTGGAATTCATTCCCTAAAGCTCTCTCTGCCTCTCTACTTTGCTTTTCTCTTTAAAGCCATTTCTTAAATACAGAGGAAAATAAACTAGAGAGAAACAGAGTTAATATTTCAAGTTGATGATGACTCTGCGTCAAAGCTTTCTGAAATATTAACTGTTTTCTCTTGACAAACGATGCCTGCATATTTGCATTTTCTGTTTTTATTTCAGATTTCTAGCATCTGCAATATTTTGCTCTTGTTCTAGAGTCATACAGATGTACAGCATGGAAACTGATCTTTTGATTCAACTTGTCCATCCCAACCAGATAGCCTAAATTAATCTAGCCCCACTTACCAGCATTTGGCCCATTTCTCTCTAAACCCTTCCTATTCATGTCCCAATCCAGATGCCTTTTAAATGTTGTAATTGTACCAGCCCTCACCACTTTCTCTGGCAGTTCATTCCATACACTTACCACCCTCTGCATGAAAAAGCTGCCCTTCAGGTCCCTTTTAAATCTTTCCTCTCTCACCTTAAACCTATGCCCTCTAGTTTTGAACTCCCCGAACCTGGGGAAAAGATCTGACTATTCACCTTATTCATGCCCCTCATGATTTTATAAACTTCTATAAAGTGACCTCAGTCTCCGATGCCCCAAGGAAAATAGGTCCAGCTTATTCAGCCTCTCCCTATAGCTCAAACACTCCAACCCTGGCAACATCCTTGTAAATCTTTTCAGAACCCTTTCAAATTTAACAACATCTTTCCTATAGAAGGGAGACCAGAACTGAATGCAGTATTTCAAAAGTGGCCTAACCAATGTCCTGTACAGCCACAACATGACTTCCCCAACTCCTATACTCAATGCCCTGACCAATGAAGGCATGCATACCAAATGCCTTCTTCACTATCCTGTCCATCTGCGACTAAACTTTCAAGGAACTATGAACATGCACTCCAAGGTCTCTTTGTTCAGCAACACTCTCCAGGATCTTACCATTAAGTGTATAAGTCCTGCCCTGATTTGCCTTTCCAAAATACAGTACTTCACATTTATCTAAATTAAACTCCATTTGCCACTCCTTGGCCCATTGGCCCATCTGATCAAGGTCCTAGATTTTAACCTACCTTTTTAACCAGACTTATGGTTGTTTGTCCTAGTACCTCATGCGTTGGCTTGGTGTCAAATCACAGTTTGTAAAATGTAAAGCGCTCTAAGGTGCCTTGGGAAGGTTTACTAAGTTAAAAGCACTATCTAAATGCAAGCTGCAGTTCAGCCAGAGACTCCAGGACAGCTGTAAATAAAAAAAGAGCAAAATGGTAACACAAATACTGTGGCAGCTGCAGGAGTAGCCTAACAGTAGTGTGGCTGATTAATGCAGCCATGTCTATATTGACGAGCTAATTGTGTGTAAGATAGGTGATTTGATTCTGTTACTTGACAAAAAAATGTGGTGAAGGGCATTGACTGAAGACCTACTTGGAAAAAAATTTTAGGAAGAAACTACCAAACTTTGACCACAGTTATGCTTTTCTATAACTGTACTAACATTTGCCAAAAGAGAAAGAAACAGCTATGCAAGGAGAAGAGATTAAAAAATTGTACAAGGATAATGAATGAATATAGATAGTGGTGTACAGTAGAAGAAAAAAAAAGGGAAAATGGACTGGACCCCATTTAGGCCTCACAATAACAAATGCTTAAATGTACAAGATCAGAATACATAATTCTTAGAGAATATCAGAACAAAGATGTCACCTTTAGAACAGTACTTTTGAAGCAAACACTTCTGCTTTGAGTTTTAAAGTGCTACTTTCCTCCAGAATTAATGTTTGGTGACTTTCTAATTTTGAGGGGGAGAAAAGCTAGAAGAGACATTTTGTCATATTAATATGATCAAGTGAGCATTGGTATGTTTCAGTTTGTTCCACTTCAACACATCATATGCATAAACAGAAACTGTTCATAAATACTTAGTGAATATAACGTCCATAGGTTTATTAAAACCAATTTACTACATAAATTTTAAGTGCTCTGAAAACTGGTTCACTTTTATGACATTAGTTGGCTGCCAAATCATATCTTATATAACAGAAAATAACATAATTTTATATTTATTGTTCGTGAAGAAATGGTATAACTCGTACATCTGATACATAGTATTCAATTTAAGGCATGGGATAAAGTCAATAGAAAGAAAGTAAGTATCTTAACTCAAAAAAGTAAAGGCACAGAATCAGCTTGGACAAGGCTAAGAAACATTAAGGGGAAGAAGACATCAAGGGCAGTTGTTTATAGGCCCCCTACCAGTATATGTCAGAGCATAACTCAGAAATTAGAGGGTCAGGTAACAAAGGTTATACAGTAATCATTAGGGATTTTAATCTTCATGTATTCTAAGCAAACTAAATTTACAGTCACAAATTTGAAGGAAAAGTTCATTGGATGTTTACAAGATAGTTTTCTAGATCAGTACAGCTAGGAACCAACTGGAGAACAGGTTACAATGGATCTAGCGACGTGCAATGAGAGAAGGTTAATTGGTAATGTTGTGGAAATGAGGCCCTGAGGGAGGATTAACCATAACATAACAGAATGTTATACCGAGTCTGAAAATGAGTTAGTTCAATCTGAAATTAGAGCTTCAATCTTCCAAACCCAGAGGTAGCAGATCTGGAAGTGAGAAGTAAGACCATAAGATATAGGGACAAAATTAAACCATTCCGCCCATCACATCTGCTCCACCATTTGATCACGGCTGATATGTTTCTTAACCTCATTCTCCTGCCTTCTTCCCGTAAACTTTAATCTCCTTACTAAATAACGACCTATCCATCTTGGTCTTAACTACACTCAAAAAACTTGGCCCTCTGTGACAATGAGTTCCACAACTCACGACCCTCTGGCTGAAGAAATTCTTCCTCATCTCAGTTCTAAAGGGTCGTCCCTTCACTTGGAAGAAGTGCCTTTTGGTCCTAGTCTCTCTTTGACTAGTAGAAACATCTCCACATTCACTCTATTCAGGCCTCTCAGTGATCTGTAAGTTTCAATCAGATCCCTCCTCATCCTTTAAGCTCCATTGATCCCAAAAGCCATTTGAAGTGTTTAAGTGGCCAATTAATGACTCTTTAAGGGCCAAATTCCTGGTCTGATGTAAAAAACCCATTAGTTGTCAATGATCTACCTGATTGTCGAAAGTTCCACTGGGCTTCTCATCTTTATAGGTGGCAGATTTCCCTCCTGGAAACTCACCCGAAAATTGGAAGATCCCAGCCTTGGATCTTTAATCTGAACAAAGCAAACTGTGTCAATATCAGAGTTCACGTGGCTAATGCCCCTAAATCTGGTCTCTATACCCAACCAGCATTCTTGTTTTGCCATCCAAGACCCAGGATTTTTACAGTGCATTTATTCCATTGAAGTTTTCTTACAAACTGAAGATTGAGTCAAACTGAACACTTTTCGTTCTATTAACAATATGGAATTTGACATTAATGAGTATATAAACTTGTCAGATTTTATAAAAACACTGTCCCTTTAATTTCAAGAATCTAAGGGAAAGGTACATTTAATTTTAGGAATGTTTGACTCAGCATGCAGAATGACAATGTTTTAGTGCACAATAGTTGTCTTATTCTATTTACAATGAGCTTTGACACAAAAAGAGAATAGAAGGTTGATGGAGGATGAGCTAGAAATCATCAAGATTTCTTTAAAGTGCTTTTTAATCACAAATCATTATTAACATAGGCCCAGAATAGTCAGTACACCATACATTCTAACCATTTGCATTTATGCAGTCAGCATTAGGATACAGTATCTGTAATTCAGCAAAGTTCATACATGAAATAATTTGTATTCATACTAAATTCAATGACGTACAAAAACACTTTACAAGTAATGTGTTTTTGAAATGGTGTCGCTACATTAATGCAGACAAACACACCAGTCAATTTGCTATAAGTAACAAACGAGATAAATTACCAGATAATTTGTTTCAGTGATGTTAGTCCAGGGAAAATCATTGGCCATGGCATCCGAAGCATTGCACTGCCCTTCAAATTGTCATAAGAAATTCAATTTAACATATCACTCAAAAACAGCACCATTAACAAAGCAACACTCCCTTAACATTTATAGAGATATGTCAACCTGCATTAACTGCCACAGCCTCTGGAGTGGCACCTGAACTAATGCCATTGTGATTAAGAGACAATATTTGATTTTAAAAAATAAACACACACAACCCTAGTTCACAGCCAGGCTTCTGCCCTGCTGTCGTGCCATCTCAGTACCCACACTGATTCAGCTTCAATGTGCATACATGCTTTAAGCAGTCAAGTTGGAAAGGAGGTTGTGGGAGCAGTGTTTTAAAGAAGTTCAGAGTAATCTGTTAAATAATTAAGGAGATGCAATTCACAGAGCATTTCTTTTTTATTTATTCTGTGTCCAAATCAAGGAGTGGACAGGGTTTAAAATAAAAATTACAGTAGGCTTGAAAATACTGCTAAATGATGAGACAAAGTATCAATAGTTTTTTTTTAAAAATTATCAACAGTGAAATGCTCCTAAACTGCCCAACCAGAAAATAAATAGTCTTCTACTATATCTGATATCCTTTTAACAGACCTTTGAATTCTCCCATGGTTGCAACACATTTTTTTCACATATACTCTAGACCATGTTAACTAACAAGTTTCGTCAATATATTTATCTTTAAGCTCTACACCTGGCCTCAGTGCCCTTGAGAGAGACACTTGGGGAGGGGAAATAAAATTCACCCACTGTTACCAATTAGGCACCCTTAATTAACTCTTAATGGAAATGCACATTTGCAGGCATCTGACAAAGACAAGATCATCTGTACCTTTAATACCATACATAATTAATAGGTTACTGACAAGTCATTGCATCGTCTCTTACATTGAAAGAAAACCCATTTGGGTGAAATATTGATGCTTTTACAGCACCTTGAGTTAGAGCTCAACATAAGACAGCACCTACAGGAAATGATTTTGTTTTGAAGAAGAAAAATTCCTTAATATGCTGTAGTTCCTTATTTTCACTTCTGACTGGTATTTTCAACTTAACACCTCTTATAGCTCCCTCATTAACAGTGTATAAATAATACAGAGATATAAGAACTGCCGATGCCGGAGTCAGCGATAATACAGTGTGGAGCTGGAGGAGCACAGTATGCCAGGCAGCATCAGAGGAGCATGAATATTGATGTTTTGGGTCTGGACCCTTCTTCAGAAATTGGGGAGGGGGAAGACAGCTCAGAAATAAATAGAGTGGAGGGGTGGGGCTGGGGAAGGTAGGTGGGATGGTGATAGGTGAGTGCAGGTAGGCAGTGGTGGGGATTGGTCAGTGAGGTGGAGGAGCGGATAGGTGGGAGAGAAGATGGACAGGTTGTGTCAGGTCAAGGAGGCGGGGATGAAAGGGAGGGTTGGTCATGGGATGAGGCTGGGGGTGGTGAGATCTTGAAACTGGTAAAGTCCACATTTAGGCCGTAGGCTCCTGAGGATGAATATGAGGTGCTGCTCCTCCAGTTTCCAGGTAGCGTCATTGTGACACTGGAGGAGGCCCAGGATGGACATGTCACCCAGGGAGTGGGAGTGGCAGGTGGATTTGAAATGGTTCGCGACTGGAAGGTGTTGTCGTTTGTCGTTTGTCGTTTGTCGTTTGTCGTTGAACAGAGCGCAGCTGACCTACAAAACAGTCTCCGAGTCTCCACTTGGTCTCACCAATGTAGAGGAGGCCACATCAGGAGCAGTGGACGCAATAGATGTGCAAGTGAACCTCTGTCTGATGTGGAAGGTTTGTTCAGTGCCTTGAATGGAGGTGAGGGGAGAGGTGTTGGGGCAGGTGCAGCACTTCCTGCGGATGCAGGGAAAGGTGCCGGGGTGGTGGGGCTAGTGGGAAGTGTGAAGCGGACAAGAGAGTTGCAGAGAGACCGGTCCTTACAAAAGGCAGATAGGGATGGGGAGGAAAATATATCTTTGGTTGTGGTGTCAGATTGTAGGTGGCAGAAGTGGCGGAGAATGATACGTTGGATATGGAGGTTAGTGGGGTGATTTGTGAGGACAAGGGGGATTCTGTCCTTGTTTTTGTTGCAGGGAGGGGATGTGAGGGGCAGAGGTGCGGGAAACGCAAGAGATGCAGTCGAGAGTATTTTTCACCACCGAAGGGGATAAGTTGTGGTCTTTGAAATAAGAGGACAAGTGGAATGCTTGGGAGTGGAACACACCATCTTGGTGTGGGGGCGGAGGAATTGGGAGTAGGGGATCGCATTCTTGCAGGAAGGTCGGTTAGAGGAGGTGTAGTCTAGGTAGCTGTGGGAGTCGGTGGGCTTGAGCAGTGTCTCATATTCCACCTTGGGAGCCTACAGCCCAATGGCCTAAATGTGGACTTTACCAGTTTGAAAATCTCCCCACACCCAGCCTCATCCCATGACTAACCCTCCCTCTCATCCCCGTCTCCTTGACCTGACACAACCTGTCCATCTTCTCTCCCACCTATCCGCTCCTCTCACCTCACTGACAAATCCACACCTCTCCCTACCTGCACTCACCTATCACCATCACACCTACCTGCCCCAGCACCACCTCTCCTCTCTCAATTTATTTCTGAGCTCCCTTCCCCCTCCCCCATTTCTGAAGAAGGGTCCCAACCTGAAATGTCAACTTTGCTGCTCCTCTGAGGCTGCCTGGCGTCATGTCCATCCTTGGCCTCCTCAACTGTCAATAAGGCCAAACATAAACTGGGGGAACAACACCTCATATTTCACCTTGGAAGTTTACAGCCAAGTGGCCTGAATGATGACTTCACCAGCTTCAAAACCTCTCAACTTTCCTGCTTCTCTGTGGCTGCCTGGCCCGCTGTGTTCCTCCAGCTCCACACTGTGTTATAAATAATACATACATTATTTATCCTTTACTCTGATATTACACATACTGTCAATGAGGAACCCTTTGTCAGAACTGGGGAGGGGAGCCGAGAAATAAATATAGGGAGGGGGGCTGGCGCTGGGGAAAGGGTGGGAGAGATGGTGATAGGTGGATGCAGGTAGTGGGTTATTCTGGTTGGTCAGTGGGCAGGGTGGAGTGGATAGCTGAGTAGGAAGATGGGACAGGTTGGGGCGGAGAGATTTTGAAGTTAGTGATGCAGATAGGGTTTATTGTGGTTGGTTAATGGAAAGATGGAGCAGATAGGTGAGTCAGAAGATGGACGGGGTGAGGGAGGAGAGATTTTGAAGCTGGTGAAGTCATCATTCAGGCCACTTGGCTGTAAGCTCCCAAGGCTAAATATGAGGTGTTGTTCCCCCAGTTTATGTCTGGCCTTATTGACAGTTGAGGAGGCCAAGGATGGACATGACACCAGGGAAGTGGGAGGGTGAGTTAAAGTGGATGGAAACCAGAAGGTCAGGTTGGTTGGAGGGTGCAGAGCACAGATGCTCCACAAAACAGTCCCCAACCAACCACAATAACCCCCTACCTGCATCACCAACTTGAAAATCTCTCTGCCCCAAACCTGTCCAACTTCCTACTCACTTGTCTGCTCCACCCTTCCCACTGACCAACCAGAATAACCCACTACCTGCATCCAACTATCACCATCTCTCCTACCCTTTCCCCAGCGCCAGCCCCCCTCCCTGTATTTATTTCTCGGCTCCCCTCCCCTTCCCCCTCCCCAGTTCTGACAAACAGTTTCAGCCAGAAACGTTGAGTTTCCTGCTCCTCAGATGCTGTCTGACTGGCTGTGTTTTTCCAGCTCCATACTTATTGACTCTCGCTTCCAGCATCTAGTGTCCTTACTGTCTCCAACACAAGCCCTTGCTGCTTCTCCAGCTAGTGAATATGACTGCTGTCACCTAAGTTAAATTTTACCCTTGATATGAATTTTTTTACTTTCATTTTGTCTACTTAGAGAAGTGTTGCCAAATTAATTGACAATCAGATCCTGAACTGAGCACCAATGGATCTTTCCTAGCATCAAGATCCCAAAGGCTGAAATCGCAATAGCTCAAGACCTGACAGTCAATTAGAGGTCAGCAGCTGTGTCTTACTCAACAGTGCCACCAGACAGGCGGTAGATGCTGCTGGCACTACACATACCGAGGCCCAATACTGCTGAGGGGCCAGGCCAGAGGAGAGTAATGATAGGAGGGAGGGTTGGAGGGAAGCCCTCAGGGTTCGGGCATTGCTCTCAGTGGAGGCATCTGCCGCTGATGACAGCTCCCTCAATCAGTCATTGTACCTTCAAACATGGGAGTCCTCCCTATCACCCTGGATCACCGCAAGCAAATTTTAACAGATTTTGTTTTTCAGATTTCTCTCACAGTGTGTCCTTCACCTGCTGGATTAATATTAGCAGTGGTAGAATGAGGCCCTTGACTAAACCTTCCCATCGTGAATTAACCTGGGGTGGATGCAAGAAGTTAAAGGGTCCTCACCCACTATTCTCCTGCCCAATTACATTAACCCCTGCCCACAAACTCACCTCAGAGGAGGGCACTAAATGCCTACCACATGTCTTTTCTGCAACACACATTTCACTAGGTTCCAAAAGTTACATTGCAGAGTATTGTAGATGATTTAGAAATGCATGTTTTACAGAAGGTGCAAACCAGGAAGAGATAACAGAGTAGGAAGCAATCAGCTCTTAAATATAGAAACAATAAAGAGGGTCGCAAAATATGCAGAGCTAGGAAATATATTCGTGTGCTTAGTAAAGCAAATACATAGTCAGAAGGATTAATTCTAACAGCTAACTGTAAACTTTAGCTCTTCAGTGAAAGCTTCTGCATACGTTTTCAGATATTAAGTTCAAATAATTTATTTCAAAGTCCTTTCATCCTTCACTTCCACTACTCAGCTTTCTGATAAAGCTGCGTATGTTTTACTTATCTCTATCCTGGGAAGTGCTTTCAGGGGTTGGGCAATACCACTGGGGGGAGGTCCGTGCTTCAAACTGATTTGAGACAAACAGACTGATAGTATTGTTTATACACAAACAAAATCTTTCTAAACAAGTTATTTGAGAGTCATAGGGCTTTATTGAATATCGTGGGAAAATTTGTTTAAAAGGAAGAAGGCTCTCTATCACAGAGATTAATAGTTCATGTGCAGAGGAAAGGGAA
>NW_025967857.1:8288-25000 GCF_021869965.1 Rhincodon typus | reverse complement strand
GAACAAGTAATGGGTCGGCTTTGATTAACTGTGACCTATATATTTGTCCACTTTCTTTAGTCACAGTGTTTGGTTAATCATCAAAGATGTTTTCTGATATGCCTCTGTCATAATTCAAATAACAAAGGAGAAAATGAGTGTAACTTGCCTTCTTGTATCTTTTATAGGGTGATTTCACTTTCATTGGTTCCTTGATCAAGTGGGAATGAAGGTAAGCAATCAGAATCCCGTGTACGAGTGTATTGTTCCAAAATGCAAAAATCATTTAAGTATGTTTCTTATCTTCAAATTGTTGTAAAATACAGATGGAAATTCAAAAATTCTTTAACAATAACAGATCAGAATTTGTTGTAGTAGGGTAACTAACACGGTTTGCCTTTGGTTAGACTTGCTTTTTGCATGTTTCTGTTTGATACATTTCTGTATGCAAGTTGCTAAAAATGTAAGCTGGCAGCACAGCAGTTCAGGAAGAGAAGCTACAGTGACCCGAGTGAAGGGAACGAGTTTGCATATCCACTTAACCAACTTGAAGCATTGTGAAATGAACAGTGCAAGGACTGTGAAGGAATTGTAAATTAGAATTGGCGAATTCAATGGCAAAGAGTAATAAAGAGATTAAAAGAGAGATTACATTAAGGAGGCAGGAAAGAGGCAAAAGGTAGAGTTTTCCTCTTTTGCTGGAGTGTTGAGATTAATAGAGACTATGATGACTTAATTGGGTGAGAATCTAAAAATCACTTTCTTGCTGTCAGTTTAAATTGCCGGAATTAACTTTCCATTCCCAATTATCCTCTGTTCAATTCAGATACATAATGTTTCAGAAGCTCAAATGCATAAAAAAAAGTATGTACCTGTCGAGTTGGTACTCTGTATCCAGTGTGGATGAATACACAACTGTTGCAACAATGTTCCTTCACTTTAGATCGAATTACTACAACTACAGTAAGGGCCTCCATGTTGACGAAAGTGTGATGTGACCTCGGACAATTACCCAACCCCCACTCTTGTGCCACAAAAAGGCAGGCCTAGTGAGGTGAGGATGGACTCCAAACATTCCAGGGACCGGGTCATGTTCAGTCCAAGCAATTGGCTATAGTCAGTCAGGTGGTTGGCACAACATAAGACTAGGGATTGACTCTGTATCAGTCCAGGGGCCTGGTTAGTCCTGGCAGTCATAAAAACCAGCCTGGGCCCTTGCTGCTCATTCTGTTGGGATCATCTTGCAGAATCAGTCTGTTGTGGGCCATTGTCAATTGAGGTTATCCTGTAAAGTCTGCCCAGGGAGATTTTCCATGATCTGTTGGGAAATCTGGGCCATACATGATCCAGGGAGATTTTAGGGCCCATTCATTTTGGCACTGAGGCTGCGAGTAGCTCAAGTCTGGGGATTGAACTGATTGTATTTGCTAGCAGAAGAAATGGTCGCTCTCATGTGGAACAATGGCAGGATGGATTCTGATATGTGATCAGAGGAAATTGCATGGTCTCAAAGAGTGGGTAATGTAATTCATGCTCACTCTCACCTTGATATGAGAAGTGTGCAGGGCCAGCAGGGGCATCAGCACCTCGATAGTCTGGGGCTCCAGAACAAACTCGACATTATAATAGGCACATAAAGGAGTTCAACAGAAATGGTAAAGGGTTATGAGTGAAGGATCATCCTGTGCGCAGGAGGTGTGACACAATAAGGGATGTGCTTAAAGCAGGGGGTCACAAGAGACATAATTCAGGGGCCAAAGCACACAAAATCTAAAGCTTAGTGTATTGATCCAATAATCAACTGGGCCATTCGGCTTTAATATCAACTGGACAGCAATCAAACGGTGATGGGTAAATAAATGTTTTATTGAAAGGAGGCAGAATTCAGAGCTGGAACATGAGGCTTTTTTAAGGTCTACTTCAGTAATGATGAATCCAGTGATTACACATTGCTATCCATCTGCCTCCAATTTAGAGTTAAACACAATCTCAAAGTAGCTGTACAATCCAATTCTGACTTGATCCCATCAACTGATCACTGAGTGAGAATATGTCGTGGCTCGATTGGCATCTCGATATCTCAGAGATCAGTAAGGCTTGATGGAGCAAGCCACATTCACCCACTGGCCAAATCATTCAGTCTCTCAGATATTGCAGTGACTGTAACCTCACACTCAAGATGCTTGGACAGGGATCCTGTGGTAGGTTTGGGATGGGGAGAAGGGGTGCTTCCTGGCACCTGTATTTTGCAAGGCCGCATGGAAAATTTCTTGGGCCACCTTACATAACGGCAGGTTTACTTATGTGCATAGGAAGGTGTTTAAGCAAACTGGAAGGTAATCCTCCATGCCTCCAAAAACCTGTGAGATTAGTGATCATAAGGCGACCATTAAACAAACTGGGCAATGCAGAAACAAACAGAGTGCATGCTGTTGAAGCCTTGGTCAGACATGACACCACCTCTGCAATGGCATAACCGAGAGCTTCATGGGGAAGGAGGTTGGAGTGAAGCATCCTTTTACTCAGATTGTGTACTTTCTCTTCCCATTCTCATAGAACTGCAGCAAACTAAGGAAGCACAGTAGAAGCCAGGTCATCAGTTCTTCATCCAGTCCTGCTACTGCAAAAGAATCACCGTAGAAGACTTCAGGGACAAATCCATCCCCAGTAACAGCAGTCACTGCTATGAAGGCTGCAGAGGGAGAAGCAACAAGAGCCACCAAACAGCTGCGGGCTCGGGTGCAGAACAGAATCTAAAGGGATAGGTACAGCTAATGAATCCGACCTAGCGTGGAAGGTGGTCAAGGATTCCTGAGTCATTATGTTGCACTTATGCCAGCTATTCCATGTGGAACTGTGGTCACAAGGACAGGGTAACAGCTACCCTTAAATTCTTTGCAAACAGATAGTTTCAGGGAGTTACTGGGGACCCCTATAACATTTCCCTGTCCTCAAGTCACAATTGGTATCCGGGATGTCACCAATGATCCCCTCACAAGTCAATCTTACAGAGGGGAGTCAGGCAGCGAGGGTTTTGGGATTCTCAGCCATTGCTAGTTTCCTGCAGGTTTTGGTTAAAATCGATTCCACCCGCATCGTAATGAGAGTATCCTTTCATGAACAAGCAGTCTTTAGGAACCCCACTCATTTTATGTTCAAATCATTTGTGATCAACACAGTCAGATATTGCACAACTGTGCGAGATATCTAGTGATCCATCTATCCTCAACCTCACGCAAACATCTGTCTCCCATACAGGATTGTTTCCTCAGAAACACGAGACAGCTTCCTACCTCTGTCCCTGACTGATGGTACCTCAAAGAAATTCTCAAACTATTGACCAGCACCATTGTAGACCAGACCACAGGCCACCAGAAGGTGAAGTTCTGAATGCCAGACCAGAGCTATGCAGTATACCCTAGATAGGATGTCACCAAAGTTGGACACGTTAAGATGCTAAGGGTTAGTTGAGTTGAGGCGCAGGGGTGAGAGGAAACATCTTGAGGAGGAAAATGAAACTGAGGATCCTAAAGTGGACCAGGAGAACTGTGAAGGAAGGGTAGAGAGAGTAATGGTCTACTCAGCCCAAGAGGCCAGGAAAACATTATAATCACCTGCTTTCAGGGTGATTGAGCTCAGTTGAGAATTTCCACGTACAATTTCTTACTCATTTGTGCAGGTGGCCATCAAGGCTCTGCTTGTTGTGTTCCGCATTCCTGAAAGGTTGATTGTTTTTTCTATTTGACTTATCTATCCAATACCTCTGCAAAGCTTTCAGTGCATGTGAAAATCTTGCCCTGGAACAAGGTTAGGTCTATCGTAGCTGTGATGCGGTGAATACTTCCACTAACTCAAACTCCTGGACGTTTGTGCTAACATGATCCTCAAGCCAAAGATATATGAATTACATCAGGGATTCCATGACTTGGTGAATTCTACCAAGTTGTTCCATACCCTGAGAGTGCCCTTTATGTACTCACTATCCCTTCAGTGCTTAAGAAAGCACTGAGCCTTCACTGTCCTCCTGCATCCTCTCAGACAATGCCTCCACTACTAAAGGTTGTGCACCGTGGAACTGTCACCTCTTCTGCACTCCTCAATGATAGTAATTTGACATTTAAGTTGCTTATTGGTCATGTCACGACCTTAAATTTTGTATTGTGCCTTTAAGAAGACAAGGGACAGACCTTTTCCTCCTGAAGTTTGGAGATATGTGAGATATGTTATCACTACGAAAGTATCCCTGAGGTTTATTTATAGTGTCCTGACTATAATCCCCATCTAATATGTGTGTGTGTGTGTGTGTGTGTGTGTGTGTGTGTGTGTGTGTGTGTGGTTTCCTGAAGGATGAGGCCATCCCCAGTCACCTACATTGCTGATTATGACAGAGGTATCAAGGCACTTATAATGCAAACACATCCTTTAGCTGGTTGAAGATGCTCCTTGCACTTTAGATATTTTTAATTGGTCCTTTTTGGACAATAAGTCTACTGTAGACATTAGAACAGTGCAAGTAAATATCAAATTGTAAATGTGCAGAATATATGCAATAGTTGAACACTGGTGTCACCAATATTTCCTCAGGTTTTGTTTTCTCCATCCGAATATGTCTCAGTGCAAGTCCAACATTCACATGGTAGTTTGCTAACTGCTATGCCCTGGTGACTTTGAAAACTTGGGCAGATGTACCCTGGGAATTTGGGGCCTAGAGGGCCCTGGCCAACTAAAAGTCTCTGTATAGGTGTAGGTCCAGCATCTTTGGCTTCAGCTGCTAGAAGCAGTAGGCCATAGGAAGGGGGGAGGTAGAGGGCCATGACATCTCTGGATTGCCCTGAGTTAAAGATCCCAGAGGAGGGATGACTGTCACTGCTCCTCCCCTTGCTGGACCACCCTGTCTCCTTGAGATGGCAAGGTGAGGTCAAGGTGCTGTGTTCCTCTCTTCCCTAAACACAGATGCTGAGTACCTGTGACTAGATACCTGAAATGGAGGATTGGTTTGAGCATATTATCTGTCAGCCTCTGAACGTTCTGCTGGACCTGGATCGCAATAGTAACTGCTACCCTTTCCGTGGAGACTTCAAGCATCCACATGCCAGAGATATCACAGCATTGAGAATGTGGATGAACACCTCCATCTTTCATTTCAACTTACAGTGCTCCTTTGGCATATTAACCTGATGTTCTTTTGCCTGACTCTGCAGATTCAGCATGTCATGGCAACCTAGACCTGCTGTAATTGCATGAATCAGCACTTGCTGAGCACCAGGCAATTCTCACTAGGCACAGCTTTCGCAAATGTGGGTACACGAGAAATGTGTCTTCAATGGCATATTACCAATATATTGATTGTGCATTGCTATATTTGAATCTGCAGTTGTACATGACAATTTCCTTCCATGTCGTAATGAACTCCAACCTACGCTCAAATTCACCAATGAAATGGAACAATCAAATGAGCTCCCTTTCCTCGATATCCTAGTTGATAAATCAGTCAGGGGTTCTCTATTGCTGTCCACCTCGAGCCTACCTGCACTGGTCAATTTTTTTTTAATTCACTCATGGGACATGGGCATCGCTATCTGGTCAGCATTTATTACCCATCCCCAGCTGCCATTGAACTGAATGGCTTGTTCGGCTATTTAAGAGGGTGGTTGAGAATCAACCACATTGCTGTGGGTCCTGAGCTACACGTAGGCCGGACCAAGTGAGGATGGCAGATTTCCTTGCTTGAAGGACACTAGTGAGCCAGATGGGTTTATCTGACAATCGACAATGGTTTCACAGTCATCTGTAGATTGTTAATTCTAAATTTAATTTTATTGAATTCAAATTCGACCAGCTGTCGTGGCGGGTTTCGAACTGGGGTCACCCAGACATTAGTTAAGTTTCTGGATTAATATTCTAGTGATCTCACTAGGCCATCACCTTCCCAATGTTGGAATTGCTACATTGCCTCATCTTATAAAGAGTAGCCTTATCAGAAACCTAGTAAATAGGTCCCAAGTGCAAATGTTCACTATACAATGTTCATCCATGGGCATCAAAGTCATCTTGTTGGATAATGGCTATCCTGATCAGATCATTGCTCGCTGTATGTTGTGCAAGCTCACGTAAGGTCTAAAAAGGTCACTATTGGTCCTGCAAAGTATCCCATCCACCTCAGATTAAAGTAAGATATCTCAAAGATTTGAACAATAGGTGAAGTGACCAGTTTCATTCGGAACTATTTTACTGTGGAATTCCACTCCTTTCGATCAACTTGTGGCCATCTCTGTAGCCATGGTGATTTCTTTTAAAATGTGCTATGACAGAGAGAGACTTACTGTAGAGTAATGGAGTTTTACTTTCATTGTTCTTTATGAGAGAAGAGCACAAACAGTTATGCATTAGGCTTCAGGTAGAAGTTTCCAGTGTTTTTGTTTTAGCTTAGGGGAGACATCCAAAGCTTGAAAAGCTTCTTAGTTATAATTTAACAACATTTCAGAGTCCTTGGCTGAAGTTAGATCTGTAAGATAGTTGTTCCTGAAGAAAAGGGATAGTTTAGAACTGTTGAAAATAGATTACCTCAATGTTTGTAAGCTCCAGATAAGAAGCATTCGTTTAAAACCCTGAAGAGATTATTTGAAGCTGAGGAAGTCTACGCTCAGCAGCATGAGGACTCAAGGAAGAAGCTATAAGATTCCCTGAATCAAGAATTGAGGTCTCCATTCTTTTATCTGACGTAGAAGGAAATTCTCCCTGGTATGAGTACCATAGAAGAATTCTTTTTTGGGAGATTAGTATGCTTGCAATTTAACTGTCTGTTTTGAAGTCTTTAAACTTTTGTTCGATGTAAATAGTTTAACTTATTTTTCTCATTTCTTTCATGTAATGAACTCTGTTTCATTGCCAAAACCAAATCTGCAACATTTAGTACCGGTGAAAGATTCCTTTTTTAAACCAAAATATGACCTATCAAGCCAGGTTTTAGTCCAGTATCTGACTTATCCAGGTAATAACATTAGCAAGGATCATAACAAAGGGCATCAAATGATATGGTTCAAAGGTGGGTAAATTGAATTAAGGTTGAAATCAACCATAATCTATTTATATAGCTGACCAGACTCAAGCGAATAATAGACTTCCAGCTGTTCCTATCTATCTTCATCACCGCATGCCCAGATTTTGGTTCCTAGGAACAGTAGATTGTAAAAGTGATGCTTTGTATCACTTTGTATTTGGATAGCACATAACATCCTTGGGTTGTGCACTAAATTGTATAAAAGGATTTTTCTCCCCTTTTTCTTCTTTCACTTGGGAGTAAATAGTTTCCAGGAATTGTAATTTATTTAAATGGAACGGAGTCAAATGTTGCAAAATGTATCCAGATCGGGCAAAGTTGATGATGGAAAAAATTATTTGAAATCCGGAGAATCAATAAACTTGATTGGCCAAATTGCTATTTTTCATTCATTATGTATTATGTTCTTCTGTTCAAAAGGAAGCTTTGAAATGCTTTGACTGGCTGATCTCCACGTCTTCAAAATCAATTAAAGATACATCTCTGCTCTATTAAGGATCATTTCATAAACCAGAGTTTTTGTGCATTATAAGATTACGTTACAATTATCACACAATTGAAATAAATTTCATTCTCTTGCCTTCAGTCCTCTCCAGAGGAAGTTGCCTCTTGCTGAGATTTATTCCACTGTTGCTTGTTGTCATCTGACATATTATTTAAGTAACTGTTGTTTATTGTTACGACACAGGGTCAGCAAGCAAACTAAGCCAGCCTCAGTATCACTGGATATGCAACACAGTGAAACCAAAATATTCGACAGCCCCTCAAAATTTCCAAGTCGTTCCTAATCAAGCTTTGTGAATTCAGATTTCAGGCGCAAAGTTCAGAATTAAACAAAAATTAACAATTTATTATTAATACTGTAACTTTAGCAGAGCAATGCTAAACAACAAGGTAATCTAAATAATGTCTATGATTTAAAACCAATCTTTGCGAATGTAAGCCCCACTCAAACACACAGACCGATACAGTTAATGGATAAATTGAAAGGAAAGTAAAAGTGTTTCAATTTGCCATTTCAACAATGAGTACCAGGCCTGTATGGTATCCCTGAACAATGTGTTGTATTACAGGCACAAAGGATTGTATCTTACTCAAATTCTGAAGGCACTGTTCAATGCAAAATGTTTCCAGGAGGCTCCAAGGGATATTCACTCATTTCTTATAAACTAGGATTATTCCTATTGGAGCATTCAACAAATCTTTAAATGAATATAAAACCAGAGAGAGTAAAAACTCAAAACTACAGCTTCTCTGACCATCAACTTCTGAGTACACAGACTTCTGCCCAAAATCCTAGTCAGAAACCACTTCAATCTATGGCTTCACTTTCTTTTCCACATTCTTTGTGATTTTTGGCCAACACTGGATTCCCTTTGATTGATTGACCAATGCAATATCCAACCAGCTGCCAGTCTTTGAGCATAACTCATCCTGCTGCCAAAATGTCTGTAACTTTTGTGGAACAATACTTATCCTGCAATTATCTTTCCAGGCCGGTTCCCATGTGCAAAGATCAGTTTGTTTGTTTTTTTCTGAAGAAGGGTCACGATCCAAAACGTCAGCTTTCCTGCTCCTCTGATGCTGCCTGGCCTTCTGTGTTCTTTCAACTCCACACTGTATTACCTCTGACTCCAGCATTGACAGTTTTTACTATCTCTGACACAAAAACAAGGTTGCTGGAAAAGCTCAGCTGGTCTGGCAGCATCTGTGGAGGAGAAAACAGAGTTAACGTTTCAGGTCCGGTGACCCTTCCTAAGAACCTGCTGAGCTTTTCCAGCAACTTTGTTTTTGTTCCTGATTTACAGCATCCGCAGTTCTTTTGGTTTTTACTGACTATCTCTGAGTTTGTTTATTCTTTCCTTTTTTTTGTGACATGAACTGCTGTTTAAAGTTCAAAGTTTGATTCACAACTTCAGTTGACTGTTCCAAACCAAAAATGTAAAACATAAAGAAAAACAGTTATGGTCTCAGTATCATAAACAATCTTTAACTGTCAGCCTTTGCAATCTATCCATCCACTTGATACATTAAGGGAGACCATGAGACATGAGAGTAAAGATTAACATCACTTTGGATAAGATGAAAGGTAACATTGTTTTATTGTACTGAGGTCTCATTATAATAAGCTTCGATGTCAAAGCATTTCCTTCATACCTCAAATAAACACCTGCCTAAGTTATTTCAAGTCAGTAGCAATATCTCAACTCTGTCCCAGCCATTCAGTGACTTCATTCATTTAATCAGGCAATCAGAGAAGGGAGAACTCCATTTTCCTCCACTGTTATGGACAGAAGAGGAGAAATAAGCTGACTCCCAATTATTTTTCTTTCTCTGCACTGAGGAACTCACCTTCTGACTCCCCAAAGAATTAGAATTAGAAGTAGATTTTATTGTCATGTGTACTCAAATACAGGCATACAGGAGTACAGTCCAAAGGGTATAATGTCGTCATTCCTGTCGCCACCTTAGGTACCAAGGTACCTCGGTACACAATCTTAGGTACAAAGAAGAGAAATAAGGAAATACAGTTAAAAGTTAAATATTAAAGTCCTTCTTATGATAAAGTATAAAAATAAAGAAATAAAGTTAAAAGTTCAACATTGCAGTCCGTCTTAAACACTTAGCCACATTAGGTTAACAATCCCTGCAAGGGTTCGATCTCCTCTGTGTTGGGTTTGATCTCCCCACGCTTAATGCTTCCGCAGTTGATGGGAGACCTTGGACTGTCTGCTCTCAGTGCTGCCACAGAAGCTAGGGACCCTCTATCGCCGCCACGCTGGGCCTGCTGGGCACGATCTCCCTCACACTGGGCCCGATCTCCTCCATGCTGGGCTTGATCTCCCCCACGCTGGGCCCAATCTCCCCCACGCTGGGCTCATTGTTCCCCATGTTGGGGTCACTCTCTCACTCTCCCCCACGCTGGCTTCCCATCCTCCACTTGGGCTTCCTTTCTCCCGCCCTCTCTCACTGTCCCTCTTGCTGGCTCAATCTCAACACAGAAGGCAAGTAGACTAAAGTAAGAGAAAAAGAAGCTGTGAAGGAAGGTAAAAAAAAATAGAAGGAGATGGAGCAGATGAGCTCTGGGCACACTGTGCTGCTGCTCTGCCGCCATCTTGGAGAAAGGCCTGTCAACCATCCATAAGACGCAAGCCAGTAGTGTGATGGAATAGTCCTCACTTACCTGAATGAGTACAGACCCAACAATGAAGAGCTTGACATCCTCCAGGATAAAACAGTCCATTTCATTGGAATTCCATCCACCACCTTCGGCATTCACTCTTTTCCTCACCAACACATAACAGCAGCAGTGTGTGCCATCTACAAGGTGCACAGTAACAAATCATGAACACTTTTTCAACAACCACTTTTACCGGTGGGAAGCTCAACCCACTATATAAATTTAGAGAACTCAATTACAAGCTTCCATCCTGCCAACAGAATCTGATTTTTGATGTGTCTCAAAATCAATTTCTTCCATCTGCCTTGCTTTTCTCTTCCAGCGTCAGCATCACATTGTGCCCACAGAGCTAAGGAATCCATTGATCCTGTGTTTTGTCCTAACTATGAATATTAGCTGGTGTGAATTCCAAAATATCCTTTCCAAGTGGGAAGCCCATATCCAGTACAAGTTAATTCAGAACTTCCAGAAGCACAATCATCTGTCTAGAAACTGTAAGGATCATCTGACACTTGGAAGTCAACTGAGCTGCTCTTCAGGGTCAATTTTGAAACATAAAAGCCAGTTCCAGAACTGCAATAAGAAAACAGTCCATATTTGAAGTTAAGCATAGGGCATGTCATGGGCATGACACCAATCGACAGCAATCTTGCTGCATTAATGACAAAGTTGCCACAATTGGTGCCAGTGCCCAGAAGGATAAAGTAGCAAAAATTAGCTCAAGTTACCATTCTTGATTGCTAACCAAAGTATGTGCATTGGCATCAGGAGAGATAGGCTGAGCCCAGCAATTGGACTTCTTACTCACTAGCCAACCTCACCCAACAATATTGACCACTGAGCCCATGCAAGCTTCAGAAAATGAGAAAGTTGATGCATATTATGAAGAAAAACAAAGAATACTATTAGTTTCCACAGGTAAAAGCATAACAAAACCAATATAAATAGACCTGTAAGGGTATATTGACCAAAACAATTAATTTATCAATTGACTGCAACATGAGTACAGTATTTAACATAACTGGGTCAAGCAGTCAATCCTATTTAGTTGGAGGAAAGGAAATCAAGTGTTGTGAATTGAGGAATTAGCATTAATCATTAGATCAATGGTTTTAAACATCTTAATCACTCAGTAACTTGCATGTAAAATGCGAGAGAAACCAGAAGAAATACTCCAGTTCCCTTTTCTACTTCAGATTTGTACTGTAAGTGGCACAATAATATTTGAACATGTAGAATCCAGTGAAATTGGGAAACTCTTCATTGATGTCTGCACTGAAGAAAATCCTTCCTTGCATTGCCAGAAAAGAAGACTGTGGACTCTACAGCCACATTCATTGGTTGCTGAACATGCTTGCAAATTGATCATATTCACTGTGGTATTCCACTTCCATAATATTGTCGAACTTGGATCCCACCTCAACTTGTCTGTTGCTGAAACCCTCATCCATGACTTCATTACCTTAAGACTTGACAGTTCACTGCACTCAGGCCAGTCTCCCATATGCTATCCTCCTCAAACCTGAAATTGTCCAGAATTCTGCATTATTCATACAACGTCCCATTCGTCCATTACTTTTGTACTCACTATGTACATTAGCACCTAATTAAGCAACACCTATATTTTAGTATAAATATTCTCATGGTCATTTCCCAATTCTTCGATTATATACTTCACAACTTCTGTGAAACTCCTCCAGCCCCACAAAGGTCTGAGATATTTGCTTTCCTTCAATTCCAGCCTCTTCAGTATCTTTGATTTTAATTGTTCTACCATCGGTCTTCTCTGGTGCCCAGATGCTACACTCTGGAATTTCCTAAGCTCTCTGCCTCACCACTAAAAGCCACTGTTTTGACCAAACCTTTATCCATCTAGTCTACTGTCCCCTTATATTAATTCAGAGCCACATCTTTCTTTATGATGTTCCTGAAGCACCTTGCGATGTATTAATATATTAGGGCTACTACAAAATTACATGTTGTTCTTACTTTTCCCAGACTGTTTTACCGGGCAAATATCTACAAGTTCTGGATTCCACTATTCCAAAGTCAAGGGCAACCTTCCCCTAAATCTTTGCTGAGGGACAGATTCATTAATTCCCCATTACTCGAGCTGCCTCCAAAATGGTGAATCACTTAGAGTCATACAGCACAGGAACAAATCCTTCAGTCCAACCTGTCCATGCTGACCATGTTTGCTAAACTGCACTAATCCTATTTACCAGCATTTGGCCCATATCCCTGTTAACCTTTCCTATCCAGGTACCTGTCCAAATGCCTTTTAAATGTTGTAATTGTCCTCACCTCCAACACTTCCTCTAGTAGCTCATTTCAAATATGCATCACCCTCTGAGTGAAAAAAGGGCTCCCTCAGGTCCCTTTTAAATTTTTCCTTTCTCACTTTAAATCTACGTCCTCTAGCTTTGGAGTCCCCTACCATGGCGGGGAGTGGGGTTGGGGGTGGGGGGGGAGCGTGATCCCTGGCTGTTCACCTTATCTATGCCCCTCATGATTTTATAAACCTTTATAAGGTCACCCCTCAGCCTCCTATGCTCCAGGGAAAAAAGTCCAGCCTCTCCTTATCTCTCAAACCTTCCAGTCTTGATAACATCCTTGTAAATATTTTCTGAGGCCTTTCCAGTTTAATAACATCCTTCCTATAGCAGGGTGACCAGAATTGTACACAGTACTCCACATGTGGCCTTACCAATGTCTTGTACAACTGTAACATGATGTCTCAACTCCTGTGCTCAATGCTCTGACCGATGAAGGCAAACATGCTGAATGTCTTCTTAACCACCATGTCTACCTGTGACACCAGCTATATACCTGCACCCTTAGTTCTCTCTGTTTGACAACATGGTGCTACATCCTCACTGGATTGTCTATTTTGGGAACAAGCAAGTAAGACAATATTTAAGATTCAGGGGTTTGTACGGAACGTTGGTCCAAGATTAATGTGTGAGTATAAACTCAACTTCCTCTGCCTCTTCCTCATCATATTTAACAAATGAGTGAAATTCCATTAGTCCTCTTCTTCATCAAATCATTCTGTTCCTCCATACTCAATGCTGTGGATGGTCTGCAGGGAAGGAAGGTCTAAGTTAAAAACAGAAGATTATTGGCCTTGGAATTAAGAAAAGAAGGGTGTTACAGCTTGTAACCCATGATGATGCCTCGAGATAGCATACTAACAGAGAAACTGTGTGGTCACTTACCTGCCATCAGAAGTATGTCCCGATTTCACTCTTTCCCAAACTAGGAGCTGACTATTTCTCCATCTGCTTTAACCTCTATTCCTTGTCGGGGTTGAGCTGTTTAAAAGTGAGGAAAGCCCCATCAGGTCCTTTGTCTCTAAGCGTGCAATATATGTTGCTCATCCCACAAGATTGAGTGAATTTATAGCTGGGATGTCAGCTAGGTATACGGGAGATCTGATGTAAGAAATATTTTTTACCATTCTGTTACAGTACAGGAAGGGGCTTTGGGTTTGTGTATTGAATAATTGATCTCAGGGAGAATGGAGTGACATGCTGTAAAATCCCAAATTAGTGAACACGAACATAGTCATTCTTATAATATTTAATTTGAGAGACCGAAGAGTAGTCTGGTGCCAAGGACTCACTAGAAGAGAAATGAAAACGAGCCATATGTTGCTTTGCCTGCTCCAAAAGGCTCATTGAACTTTTAGTGTCACTGGACTGCTGCCTTGGAGATGCCAAAGCTTGCACTCATCATAGTTGCTACCTCTATCTATATGAGCAAGAGAGGCAATTTTTACGGATTTCATCGCATCACTGTTTTGTGCCTTTTTTTATTTCTTCCTACATGCCATGTCCTTTTCCCTTCTCTGGTTACTTCTGTTAGATGCTCCTGTGGCAGATATCCTTGTAAAGCAACATAAAATATTTAGGGGACATATAGTCAAGCCAAGTGATGACAACTTATCGCCCCAAATAATTTGTTATTCATCCATTGCACGTCCCTTCTCTCCAGCTAACCTATTGCTGCAGACTGAAAACTGAATTGCTTTTTAGTGGTTGAATTCTGATATGAAAGGACATTTTCGATGTGATGTGTACCAATGAATCATTAAATGGTTATGAGTGTGATCAATGAAACCCAGGCCCTAGCCTTGCAGCTCGTATTGACACGTACATAATGCATGCCAACACATGGAAGGTTTGTTGGATGTGGTGGAGGTGGTGGGCGGGAGAGCTGGTTTTAGGAATCAGTAATTATGTCAAACAGAGACAGACAGTTCAACAGCAAAACTGGTGGTGCTAATAAAGTCTACAGCAGACAATTAAACCATGGTTCCACAGCCACATGGTGACTTCCCGGTTTCGAATGGAAATTGTAGATGTTAAAAACAGTCTAAAAACTAAAGAGGGACTTTTTTTTGTATAAATCTAAAGCAGCAATTCTGTTGCAGGCAGGCTAAAGAAACCTTCCACACATCACTGTAGAAATGCATTACAGTACGACCAATTATTCTTGCCCTAGTGGAACTGGCGTAAAGGGAGCAGTGTACAAAGAAGTTTGTAATCTTCTATTTAATTGCATTTAGTCTGCAGTTAACGGGCACTGGATTTGACAGAGGAGGATTAGCAAAAGTGGAAAAGAGCTGTCTTTAATGTCAAGAAGCCCATTCAAGTCTCCTTGCTCCATTAAACAGCTGGTCTTGAACAAACACTGCTACTTGTCTCATGACAGTAGACATAGGCCTCGATTCTGAGTTGTCACATGGAGTCTGTGATGAAATGGGAATGCAAACAGGTGGGAGCAGCTTTTGGGAGAGGATATTTGATGAAGCATCAATAGCCAAACCACCTTGCCGTTCTCTTCCAGCATTTTCAGATTTAGATCATTAGCATCTGTGGTATTTTGCTTTCTGCTTACTTGGGAAAAGGATGTGGCCTGTGAATATGGTGCATGGGCAGCTTGCCCAGAAATCTGACAAACGGCATCAAATGTGGATGGTTGGCATGGATGGTTGTGAATACTTACAAGTTTCCCTGTCCAGAATTTTTCAATCGTCTTTTTCTCTTTCTACTGCAAATGCATATAAGGAAGTATGTGTTATAATAACATTTTTTTCTTCCAACATGCCTGATTAACATTCCCTCTTGATTTATCCCATCTACTTCAATACTATTAAGTATTCAGTTTGCTTAAAATCCCAAGCCACTATTTGCTTATCACGTGCTCTGTGTGTGTCTCATGTGCTAGAGAGATCCGACTGCATTCAAGCATTGAGCAGCTTTCAAAACACAAAGTAGCATATCAATTTCCTCCAGCAAATAAAAGCAGCACTGAAGACTTCAGATCTGCACAAATTAAATTTAATGAGATCCTAATTAATCCTTTTTCTTGGAGTGCAACAGAAACGTTATCAGCCAATACAAATATCAAGTGCATTGTTCTACAAGGATCTTTATGTATTTATTGATTCCTACAAAACAATCTCTGCTTTATTATCCTCTACTGAAATTTTAAAGTAGAAAATCTAGGGAATTTGTTCAGCTTCTGGTTTTCCCAGAAACCGGGCTGCTCTTAATTACACGAGTACATGGCTAGCAAAATGAGAATCCTTGCACCCAAAATGGCACAAAGCCATCTTTATCTGAGTTGGTGGAAAATAAATTTCACATGCCATCCAGTGCACTACCCCACCACTCCTCTTGCCATATGCTGCCACGTTGAGTCAGATGCTTCCTATCTGCACCTTCCACCTTTACTGCCCCCATCTATCCCTGCCCACAGTATAGACTTCATTAGAAGAATAATCATTGCTAGAATTTTCACCATTGCTGTGCTGTAGACCTCAACTACAAATCCACTTGCATGATGTGGAGAGGGTAGTATGGTGGCTTAGTGGTTAGCACTGCTGCCTCACAGTTCAAATACAGCCTCAGGCGACCATCTGTGTGGAGTTTGCATATTCTCGCCGTGTGTGCTTGAGTTTCCTCCAACAGTCCAAAAATATGTAGGTTAGGTGGATTGGCCATGTGAAATGGCCCATATTGTCCAGGGATGTGCAGGCTGGGTGGATTAGCCATTGAATTGTAGAGTTACAGGAATGGGGCCTGGGTTTTGGAGGGTTGCTGTGGACTCAAATGGCCTGCTTCCACCCTGTAGGAATTGCATGTGGATAAATACAGTGGGCTGAATGTTGCATCTGTTTTTTGGTTAAGCAGACAGTGTCAATTTATTTTTGGAGGTATTCTCATGGCGAGGCTCAGCAAGATTTCTCACCGTATCTTAGTTAACATACCACATTAACAACCTACCCTGCCCCTATGGCTCTCTCATGTCTGCTGCTATCCCCATCTTACCACACAATGTGAGATAACAAGGTGTAGAGCTGGATGAACACAGCAGGCCAAGCAGCATCAGAGGAGCAGGAAAGCTGACGTTTCGGGCCTAGACCCTTCTTCAGAAAAACCTTCTTTGCTGTCCACTACACCTCCAATTTTGGCATCATCTGCA
>NW_025967857.1:0-7888 GCF_021869965.1 Rhincodon typus | reverse complement strand
CTTTTTCTGAAGAAGGGTCTAGGCCCGAAACGTCAGTTTTCCTGCTCCCCTGATGCTGCTTGGCCTGCTGTGTTCATCCAGCTCTACATCCTGTTATCTCAGATTCTCCAGCATCTGCAGTTCCTACTATCCCTTTACCACATAATGTTCCTGGATCCACTCACCATTCACTGGATATCCATCAAAAGATCGGTATCCCTTGCCATTCCGCCATCTTTAAAAGCCATTGTTCACCCGGACCAGAACTCAGAGACCAGACTTGCACTGCTCAATTCATGACACTTCCCCCAAACACAAGAGAACATTGATGTCCTGCATTGTGGTCAGGACTGTGGAGGTCCTATTGGATGGGACTTCCACTTCCCTCAGGATCAGCACTGGACACCATGACAGCTTGGTCTGAGGTTGTCACAAACATACAGGTGATTGTAGGAGCAAGGAACAAGAGAAGGCCACTCGGCCTTCAAGCTGCTCTGCCATTCAATGAGTTACCTGGATCACTGCAGACTCAGCTGTCTGGAGGAATGCCCAGTACTATAGGAATACTATCACTGCCCTTCTCCATGCCGCTAGCGTAAAGGCCACCATCTTCACTCCAATATCTCACAATTACTCTCTCTGCTTCTGTATCCACCTCCCACCAAAGCTCATCTAGGTAAACTCAGAGTCAGTAGGTCCTATGGCGGTAGGCAAAAAGCCTAGTTCAACCCATGGGCTGGGTGCGTATTCCTGAATGCACAACAAGCTTACACCAGCATTACAAATGATAGGGTACTGGTGCAGGCTGATGTGCAGCACTAAAGTGCAGAACCATACTATAAGTAGCATGAGTGTCACAAGGTTTCCCCAAAGCTAGCATATGTCAAATACCAGTTCAGAGTTTAATGTTGGGAATTCTTGACATTTAACTTGTTCAGCAAATTTGGCAATACAAGAAGCTGAGTATGAATGTGACAAGTGGTCTTGCCCAGGGATTGGTGTTAGAACCCTTGTTTTTTCTGATTTATATAAATGATTTAGTGATGGGTGTTAAGAGCAAAATATCTAAATTTGCAGATGATACTAAGCTAGGGAGAATAGCAAATTGTGAGGACGATGCTGAGCAACTTCAGGGGGACATTGGCCAATAGGGTAGACGCCTGGCAGATGAATTTCAGTGCAGAGAAATGTAAGGTAATGCATTTTGGTAGAAGAAACATGGAATGATAATACAGGCTGAATGGTACAACTTTGAGAGAAGTACAGGAGCAGAGGGACCTCAGGGTTCACATACATAATTCTCTGACAGTGGACAGGCAAGTTGAAATAATTGTTAAGAAGGCATATGGGATCCTTAGGTTTATAAATGGAGTATAAAAGCAAGGAAGTGATGCTACCCTTTGACAATTCATTGGTCAGGTCACATTTGGAGTGTTGTTTAAGTAAGGATGGTAAAGAACTGGACAGAATGCAAAGAAGATTTACTAGAATGAGGGATTTTAGATATGAGGAAAGATGAGAGAAATTGGACTTATTCTCCTTGGACAGAAGAAGATTGAGAGGTGACCTTATTGAGGTGTTCAAAATTATGAACAATTTTGACAGGGTGAAGAAGGATATTCTGTTTCCACTAGTTGGTATGTCAGAATTCACAATTTCAAAATTGTCAGCAAGAGAGCTATGTGTGAGGTGAGGAGAGTTGTTGGGATTTGGAATGCGCTGCCTGGAAGAGTGGTAGAGGCTGATTCCATAGGTTTCAAAAGAGACATGGATATATATTTAAAAGTGATTAATGTAGAGAACTATGGAGATAGGTCTAGCTGTGTAAGTATTGGGAGCCAGTACAGATATTCTTTCATAGATATATACCTGGTAAACATACAGGTGCCCATTGATACATTATCTTTCATAGAATCCCTACTGTGTCGAAACAGGCCCGTCAGCCCAATAAGTCCACACCAACTCTCAGAGTCTCCCACCCAGACCCATCCCCCTAATCAACACATCCCTGAACACTATGGGCAATTTAGCATGGCCAGTCCACCTAGCCTGCACATCTTTGGACTGTGGGAGGGAACTGGAGCACCTGGAGGAAACCCACACAGACATGGGGAGAATGTGCAAACTCCACACAGACAGTTGCCCAAGGGTGGAATTGAACACGGGTCCCTGGCGCTTTGAGGCAGCAGTGCTAACCACTGAGCCACCGTGCTGCCCAAATGTAATCAGTTGTAATATTTTCACATGTGCTGATGACACAAAACTAGGTGGGATTATGAGTTGGGCCAAATGGCCTCCTCCTGTACTGTAAAATTATAGAAGTTGCAATATTAATGCGGCATTTAACAAACTATATACTTCCTTTTTTAGTTGCAATTCACTGACACCTAGCAGGAAGACTGCTTCTCCATTTGGCAAAATAATAAAAGATACAGCGAGGTGCTCGGGATGTTGATATAGGCCTCACTGGATTTGTCATCTGCTTCTACCACAAATCTCACCATAGACCATGTCACTAAGGCCCCAAAAAGAATCCACCTGGTATGTTTGCATCTGATGCTGGTGGAAGCAGAGCAGCTTGTGTCTGAAATGCCGTTTTTTACTGGTAAGTGTAAAAGTCAAGCAGACCAAAGAATAAACGAAAACAGAAGTGGCCGGACAAAACTCAGCAGCTCTGCCAGACTCTGTGGAGAGAAATCAGAGCTTACATTTTGGATCCAGGGACCGTTCTTCAGAACAGTTCTTAAGCTCTGAGTTTTTCCAGCAATTTCTGTTTTTGTTTCTGATTTCCAACATCCACAGTCCTTTCTTTTTTATGACTAAAACATAGTTGGACTTGGATGAATTTCTGGATTCAGTTAACTTGTTTTCCCTGGCTTATACCCAGTTACAGAAATGTTCCTAAGAATGGGTAAATGCTCCAGAATGAACGCTGGAGCATGTTAATTAACAACGGAACTTTGTTGCTAAATTTGCAATTTGCCCCAACCTGCTCACTAGCTATGTCTGATGTTAATAAAAACATATTCGTCTGAAGATGCCAGGAGCCAATGTCTGTCAGCCCCTTTCAGATCCAATCTGAGGATGACTTGTATAATCCCAGTGCCAGAGTGGGTATAACCTGATGCACGTCTGCTATTCAGTTTCAGGCCTTATAAAAATGAGGCCAGCGAGTTTAGGATTACCAAGTCTGGTTCAAAGTATTCATGGAGATTTTGTCAAATGATGGCTCCGTGGTTAGCACTGTTGCCTCACAGCGCCAGGGACCTGGGTTTGATTCCAGCCTCGGGCAGCTGTCTGTGTGGAGTTTGCACGTTCTCCCTGTGTCTGCGTGGGTTTCCTCCGGGTGCTCCGGTTTCCTCCCACAGTCCAAAGATGTGCGGGTTAGGTGTATTGGCCATGTTATATTGCCCATAGTGCCCAGGGATGTTTAGGTTGGGTGGGTTAGACATGGGAAATTGGGGGAATGGGTCTGGGTGGTATGCTCTTCGGAGGGGTGGTGTGGACTTGTCGGGCTGAATGGCCTGTTTCCACATTGTAGGGATTCTATGATTTTATGATTTCTCTTCTTCAATCTCCCACCCAATCAAACATCCTCTTTCCTTCATGTTTAGAACTAATAAATAACTCTATTAATAAATATAAATAAATAACATTGGCAATCTAATCTAGTTATGTGTTCTGGAAACTCTAGACTACTTTCCTGAAATTTATTTGCCTCCCCACATCTATTGTGTCCTTTAGAAAACTCCTGTGGTTCACAGATTGTAGTTCAGCTCCACAGGGAGGGTCATTGGGGTTGGTGTTTAGTGTCCCAAGGGTGGTACTTACCTCTGTTGGTGTGCAGTGTGGTGCACTCAAGGATTTCTATCCATCAGATAAAAACTCCACCCCCCTGACCATGCATCAATTAATTCAGTCACACAACCTAACCCAAAAGAGTCTTGCTTTGGTAGGCCCAGGAGGTGAGATTGCCCACGTGTGCAACAGCAAGATCCAAAGCGACTTGACCAATAAGTAAAGTAGGACCTGTGATTGGAGGACCAGTGAGTGATGAGGGTAGGTGAATCTGTGGTTTGGGGAAAGCTTGGGCTGATGGGACTGGAAAACAGACACTGTAGAAAGTTCCAGAACCCCTGGCTTGGCTCATTTTTCCCTAACCTGCAACTCAACAGGCTAACAGAGAACATTCTAACAACATGGACTTTTTTTTTTAATACAGAGCTTCTACTTCCAGCAACAAGTCTTCTGACTCCATTGCTTATGAAAAAGAAGATCAGAAACTTCTTACAAATACAATAAAGCTTTCCTTGAGTATGGGGCCATGAGCATTTTTGCTAAATCTGAAAGAATAGCAAAATGTCCCCCTTGTCTCCAAGTGCTGCCCAGTGAAAGCATGATGTAGCCCAAGTGGCAGCTCATAACCGCCTACCAGGAATATGTCAGGAAACCATGATCATTTTTCTAATGTTAAAAAAAGGAACTTCTGCAGCAAGTTTAGAGGAGAATGGCCTCAACAGATTCTGAAAAAGCTCAAAGGCATCTCTTGAGGTGAAATGTTCAATTGTACAGGTTAAGGAAGGCTCACACAATTGAAGAAACTTTAATTTTGCCTACTGCAAATAGGTTAAACAGACATCCAGGCAGGCAGAGGCAAATAAATTTATAGGTGTACCCCACTTAAACATTGACTGTGAAGAGAAGAAGTAAGGAAATGGCAGTTTGCGGAAACACATTCATAAAACAACTGAAATCCATTCCTGCTTTTGCTCTTCAAATTGGCATGTGCCCAAAGTTGCATAATACATATGCTGGGTTTTGTGTGTTACATGTGAAAGAATAGCATTCTTAAAGACATTCTGTTCAGTTTCCTATTTCCTGGCCAAGAAATGGTGCAGGGAATATTTAGTGTGTCGCAGGAAGTCAAACAGTTTCCTTTGGATCACATGGTTGGATTTTGTTTTCATAGCGTTCCATCGAAAGAAGACCACAAAGCACGTCCATGTGCATCAGTGAGGCATATAGCTTGTTGTTTCGACTCTCTGCGAGATTCACAGGGACCAATAAGCAGCTAAAGCACTAACCATAGAGCTAGGTGGAGTATTATTGTGTGTCTCATCAAATGTAAAATACACTTAACTTCACAGAGTGTGTGTCTGTTTGCAAAACTGTTTTTATGTTATTTCATGGATGTGCTTGCTGCTGACAAGGATAGCATTTATTCGCCATCTCTAATTACCCTTCAGTAGGTGGTAATCAGCCTTCTTGAATCACTGTGGCCCTTATGGTGTGGAAACTCCCAAAGTGACGTTAGGGAGTGACAGTTAATGAGCAGTGATATAGTTCCAAGTTAGGATGATGTGCGAATTGGCGGGGGAAATGTATGTGGTGGTGTTTTAATATGTCTGTTCCCTTATCCTTCCAGGTCATAGAGGTCAGGTATTTGGAAGGTGCTTTCCAAGGAGCTAAGTGAATTGCTGCAGTGGAGCATGCATAAAGTAAGCACTTCTGCCACTGTGTGCTATTGGTTGGAATGAATGTTTTTAGTCAGTGGATGCAGTATGTAGGGCACCAACATGAAGATTTAGCTCTAACTTGACCAAATTAACCAGCATGCAGAGGGAAAAGCAAGATTTTAAAGGTTGGATCTTCAAATAGCCTATACCAGCTTGAGGGATTGCCACGTAGATAGAAACCAGAAAACCAGATAAGATAACATTACACAATACTCCAGATGGGCACGTGATTTGATGAAGAAATATACAATACCCCAGACAGACAGGCGATTAGATCAAGAAGTAACTTGACCAATTATCCACACAGAGTTAGTTAGTAAAAAGCATGCAAACAGAGACATGTATGGGATATGAAAGAAGTATCTGATGGTCTAAAAGATGGAGGAAATAGCATAGTGATACTGAGAGCCCTGGGACCAATATTCAGAAGAAGGATGACCTTGAATCAGAGGCTTAGAGTAAATGGTGAGAATATCGGAACAATTCTTGACCATGAGACCCTTGCTCAGGGACCTTGAAAAATACGGTGTTATCTGTACCAGAGCCTGATTATCTCCACTTTTTACTGGTAGTATTCTGTGCAAAAAGTAAGGCTTGTACATTTGTGATTCTGATATGTAGTGTTGTACAACTGATACTGCCTTTGAGTATTTATCTGATTACTACTGTTTCACTTAGTGCAAAGAAATGTTAGTTAAAAAACACAACAGGTGTCAACAAGCAAGTTGCTTTGTCTTGGATGTTGTCAAGCTTCTTGAGTGTTGTTGGAACCATATGTTTAGGCAAATGGAGAGCATTCTGTCATACACCACTTGTGCCTTTATGGACAGGCATTGGGGAATCAAGAAGATATAGGATCTGATCATAACATGTTTTGTTTCACACTGAGACACATTGATTATCATGAAGAAAGGACAGCAAGTTTTTTTTCAATGCACTGCAAATCCAAAACAAAATTATTTATTTTCACTGACAAGAACCAGGAGTTAATGCCTTGCTTCTATCACAGACATATTTCAGAAACAAAATGAACTTGATACAAACATGTAAGGAAGGAACATAAACACTCTTCAACAAATTGATTCAATCAAAGCACATAGAAAATCGCACTTTGAAAGTGTAATACACTGAAGTTGAAATACAATTTACCAGGTTTCTGCCTGGCAACAAAATCGACCAGTGTCTAACTCATGATGATTGATCATGTCAGCCACTGGGAGCAAACTTTGTAATGTTTTTCCCCTGATTTGAATGCATCACGGTTCAATTTGAATCAAAACACCTATTCAATGTCCACCTGGGGATCTCATTGAAACTCACAGGATACTGCAAGGCCTGCATAGAGTGGACATGGAGAAGATGTTTCCACTAATATAGAGACTAAGACCCAAGAGCACAGCCTCACAGTGAAGGGATGACTCTTTAGGACTGAAATGATGTGGAATTTCTTCAACCAGACAGTGGTCAATCTGTGGAACTCATTGCCGAAGATGGCTGTGAAGGTCAAGTCATTGAGTGTATTTAAGGCAGAGATAGATAGGTTTTTGATTAGTAAGGGGATCAAGGGTTACAGGAAGAAGGCAGGAGAATGTGGTTGAGAAACATACCAGGCATGATTGATGGCCCAATTCTACTTCTATATCTTATGGTCTTAGGATGATGTGGATTTGTCTGAAATCTAAATTGAGCATTTTATTGAAATTTCATGCGATCAATTTTTGGAAAAAGCAAGTTCCAGAGTTTCTCTGCCTAACTTCTGGTTCAGTATGGAGGCTAACTATTGCTTTGAACATTTAAAGTGAAGGCTCCTTTCACCAATATGAAGCGGGATTTACAAACTTGTTAGCACAAAATTTAAATATCGATCAATTCTAGATGTCACCTCAGAGTTTAGATGAGCAGTATCAAGCACACTGACAGAATTTGAAGATCTGAGTTGCAACATGCCTGTCCATGTGCTTCATTAGGCGTTGTGCATGTATAAAATAACATTTTTGTACAGTTCTTTAAAAATTCAGGTTTTCATGTGCACATGACATATTATAGCTATTTTGTATACTGCTTTGCTTCTGTTTTGCTTTGATTATACAGTCACATTAAAATTAGTTAAATTGGAAAAATAGTTTGGGCAGACGAATCTTAAAACCATCACTTTGATCAAGTTTTTGGTCACCTGCCATAACATTGCCTTATGTAACTTTATTTCAGAATTTACTTTATAATACTCTTGTGAAGTGATGTAGGGGTTCTTATCAGGTTAATGGTGCTATATAATTACCATGTTCTGTTGTTTGGGTCTGTAGAACAATTTACATTTGGTCGGGAGAATGGAGATTTAGGCTATTTTCTAAATGGAGAAAGACTTCGGAAATCTGAAATACAAAGACACTTTA
>NW_025967856.1:0-25000 GCF_021869965.1 Rhincodon typus | reverse complement strand
CACCAACAGTCCCACAGCTCTGTCACAGACCGTCACAGTCCCCACTTGGTCACAAGGCAACAATAAAAGACAACACAAAATGAATACATCAAACCAAATTTATAAAGGAAATCTTTCTGTGTTGCATACAAAAGTCAAATAATCACCCTGGTGCATTCCCTTGTCATCTGTCTTCCATGTGCCTTTGCCTATCCCAATGGGGCTATACAATATTATTGAAAGATGATAACAGGTTCAGGCACCAGGGACTCGCTGCCACTCTGCCAGGAAGCAGACTTAATAATCAGTTCTGAGGCAGGGTCACCAGACCCGAAATGTTAACTCTGATTTCTCTTCACAGATGCTGCCAGACCTGCTGCATTTTTCCATCAACTTCTGTTTTTGTTCCTGATCTACAGTATCCGCAGTTCTTTCGGTTTTTAATCGGATGAGGAAAGATTGCTTCGCTGCTGTGACATCTTCTCAACTCCTTTGAACATTATAATCTACAGCCATGATGGCAGCATGTGTAACCTTGCTCGACAAAGTTAGAAATTTTCTTGCAGCATTTCGACATTGGATGGTTTCAATGCTTCAGTGAAACATTAGATATCAAATGCTGCATCATGGTTGGATCCAGAGTAGGTATAGGTCACCATTTCCATGCTGAAAAGATGGGCTGTAAGATCTGTCTAAAATCCTGCGCTCAGATCTTCCATGCCCCTTAACATTGCGCACAGCATCAGTGTTCTCCTGTATGTTTCCCCATTGAAGGCTTCATTGAGTCCTCTAAACTTCCAGCAAGTTGTCTTTTCTACTTTATCATTCATGGCTGTCACAGGCTAGGTCAACATTTACTGTCCATCCTTAATTGCCCAGAGGCAGTTAAGAGTCAACCACATTGCTTGAATCACAAGTCATCTAGACCAACTAAAGATGTCAGATTTTCTTACCGAAGGAACGTTACTGAAACAGATGAGTGTTGACGATGAAGTTTTAATTCCAAATTTTTATTGAATTCAATTTTCACTATCTGCCTTGGTGGGATTTGAACCCATATTCCCAGAATATGAGCCTGGGGTTCTGCATTAGTAGTCCAGTGCCAATACCACATCCCCCACATGAGTTCCAAAGACTCATGACTCTCTGTGAGGAAAAAGAATGACTCCTCTGTTTTAAATGGACAGCACCTCATTTTTAAACAATTGTCTCTAGTTTTAGATTCTCCCATGAGGAGAAACATCCTCTCCACATCAACTTTGTTAATACCTCTCAGAACTTTATATCTTTCAATCAAATTGCTTCTTACTTTTCCAAACTGTCGTGGATACAAGCCTGTCCAATCTTTGCTCAAAAGACACCCATAAGATCAACACAGTTTCTTTCAATAGGCATTAGGACATGCAATCATTTCTATCTCGCATTAGCAAGTGTCTATTGCCTCCAATTATCTCCTTCTGCAAGAGAGAGGTAAGAATGTCACTGAGTGTGTGGCAATCTAATTTGGTAATGTAGCTGCTGTGGATGATACATGCAAGCTGCAAGATGTCAGTCTGAGACTTGCAGCAGTGCCATATGTGAAGTGCATGAATGCTAGGTGTGAATCCTGAGTGATAGAGATTGTTGATAAGTATGTGATCGGGGAGCATGGCGAGTCATTTATGAGCCTAGTGGTGCAGTTTTGGGAGGGTGTGCAATTTGAAGATGGATTCAGTAATTTTCACCACTTGAATGAAGTCACTGAACTTGTTGCACTTAGGTCTTCAGGGCTTGAATTCTAGTGTTGACCTCTATGGCTATCTGTTTCCATAATCTTTTGATCTCCTGTCTGCAGGGTATCCTGATCCCCATGAATGCAGGCATCTCTCCTACTTTTCAGCTCATCATACAAGCCACAAGTGCAGCATCCTATGACCTTGGAGCCCACTCGATCTCTCCCATGTTGAATCATTCTTCACTGTTTTCCATATCAGATTCTCTTGTTGCATGACAGCCAACACCTACACCAGCTCCAAAGCACACTTTATCTTTAAAAGGTACAGGCTAGCTTTAACTAACCTTAACAAATTACTGAGATAACAAGGTGTAGAGCTGGATGAACACAGCAGGCCAAGCAGCATCAGAGGAGCAGGAAGGCTGACATTTCAGGCCTAGACCCTTCTTCAGATCTGTACAGCCAATGGCTAGCAGGCACACAGCAATTATTCAAATAAGGAGTCACCACAAATTTGATGAGCTGTCTGCACCACATTGGAGGGTGTAGGTCAATTGTGTATTACCATCCCCTCGCCTATTTTGAGGTTATCCAATTTAGCCTCTTTAGGTTTAACAAAAGCGTTTGGCAAACATTATAATGACAGGGAAAACACATGAGGCATGAATTTAAGAAAATCGACACTGAGGCATTAAAACATCTGGATTCCAGTTCAGTAAAAGCCATATGGAATCACAGGAAGAAATTAAGGTCAAGGCGCAGACACAAAACTAAAATTGGAAAAGTCAAGGGAGATCTCTGGGATGGAGATATGCCTAAGAAAGGCTGAAAGAGGAGTTAATGGCCAAACAATTTCTTCATGTCTTTGCCAGTACACACATCTGTGGTCTGAATCAACATTTGACTTGGGTTAATAGGAGAATTTTGAAACATTGTCTCATGGAACAGATCCATATAATGAGGAAATTCTAGTAAAATAACTTGGCTTTTTACAATTACAAATCTACCTTCTACCAAAATTACTACGCCATATGTGATATCAAATTAAATTTGGACTAAATTCAGATATCTCCCTGTGAAAATCAAACTTTAGCTAAATGAGTGCAAAACACTTTTCTTATACACAAGACTAATTTGCATAGGATAAGAATCATTATACAAATTCAAATTTGGTTATGCAAATATAAACCAGCAAACTCTGAAGTCCTCCTACCTACTTTATGCAACTGCTCTGATTGTCCTTTCAATTGAAGGAAACATAGAAATATGTCTGGGAAAACATATTCATATGCACCCTGAATACAAATTGCACAAAAAACTGTTCCACATGGAGCCGCTTTGTTGATTGCCATCAGTATGAACAGGACAACTCTATTCAAACCACATTGATAGATAATAACACTCAGCTTCAATTACAATGTTGATTCTCAGTATAAACAAGACATTAAAATAGAAGCTTGTACTCAGTACCAAAGCTCAACAATACTAATTCCAACTTCTATAAGGATCACAGTAATGTGAAGGAAAAATGGATCATAATGAACCATCTCAGAAAGGACTTATTATAAATCAATTCAATGTAATCATATTTGATTCAATGCAAAACTAGCTATTGCATATATCAGAAAGCTTAAAACCTCTGTGTGCTAAAAAGCATTTGATAGCTGACAGAAGAATATGCATTCAGTTGCAACTCCATAAACTGTCAAATAATCTCAAGTGAGAAGTAGTATGTTTGCCTTGCATTAACTTATGGCTGCGGACTTAGCCTCAACCCATTTTCCATGACTGAGAAACAGATGTTGACTCTGCATTTACTGTATACTTCAAGACCCATTGTCAAGGGATAGAAACAAATTTGGATCGAGACAATTAACATCTTGCCATCTAAGCTTGTTCTGCTAGTGCCCAGGGTTTTTAATATGCACAAGAGTAACTTGTGCTGTACTTTGGGCCCTGATGGATACTTGTAAAGTAATGAACTATGCATACAAACAGAAGTAATTCCACATTAGATTAAGTCAACGTGCAGTTTGACCTGGTGCTGAGAGTGTAATTCTTTTGTGCATACTTCAGGCTTGAGTCGCAAAAATTGATTTTTCAGTGCTATGGTTACAAATGCTGGCATTCTCAGTAAACTCAGACTACATTACTGTAGGAATGGGAAAACACAAAAACAGGAAGAAAGAAACAAAAGCATTAAATAGGAAAAGCCAAGTAATGCTTTATTTCATAAAGTTAAGCTGAAAGAAGTATCACTGCAATTGAAATTGCTTCCTTATACAACATCCTTATCTGAGTGAAACCAAATTCCAATGCTATATCAAGTACAAAAGATTAGGTTATGCTGTGTTAATAGACTGTAATATAATCAATGAATTCTGATTCTATCATAAATGGCAAGAGTTGTTGATGTAGTCATTGAAACCCTGAGATTATATTACTGCCACTCCAGGCTAAACTTTATTTTTGAAAGTATTTTCTTTCTTTCTTTGAAATATTTCTCCCTGAAACATTAGAAAAACATTTTAAAAAAGCCTATTTTCAATTTCTTTTCTAACACAGTCGGAGATGGGGGTATTTCAATTCTGCCCGCTCCCCAGTGTATTGCTTTCTTTCAAGTTTGCATGAAATTCTCTATTATCTGCATTAGCTATGTATTTTAGCATGATAGCACTATAGAGAGAATTGTGGATGGTAATTCACAGAGCAGGTCTTTAATAATAGAAGTTCTTGGCCAAATGTGCCACATTACATAATAGGAAAGCCAGTAATATTCAATGTATATTTTTTAAATGTAAAACTGAGCAGGCAATATATGTTAGATTAATTTTAACTTGCTCTTCATACTACTGAAACAAAATCATGATTTTCCTTTGTATTACATTATTAAAACAGAAACCACAGCATTGTAACTGTTTATCTTTGCTATATTGTTGTAAATCAATACCAATTTTTTTTCCATGTTTTATTCTTTCACATAACTGTGGACATATCTCAATGCTCCTAGCAACTGGCAAGAACTGCACAAAGTCATTGTATAAGGCTAGTACTGTAAATAATGTTTTGATAATGAAATGCACATTGCTCGAAGTATTCAGCTCCTCCCTGTATGATTAACTACAAGTAAATTGATGTTAATGTGAATGATTAATTTACAATTGCAGAAGTAAAATAAATTAATTAAGCAGGAGGCAGTTAAAATCTCACTTTGCCTTTTTTCCTTCTATTTATATGTAGTGGATTAATATATTTGCTCTGGATTCAGGAGCCTAGTGCTAAGGAAAAGAAAACAATAAATAATTGGTATAGTTAGTGACTACAGCATGGCAACTGCATACTGTATTAGCAAATGCTCATTAATTCTTTCCTGTAATTTAATCTCATTCACCTTGCTTTCAGTTTGACTCTTTAGAATGTAAAACCTGTTGTTTTTCAAGAAATAACCAAGCAACCGTTCATTATCCAAGCAAGCTGTTTCTTCTTTGATTAATTCTTTTGAATTATATTTTGTGAGATACATGACATTATTACCTGGGACAGACTGGATAGACCAAGGGGTCTTTTCCTGCCCATCATTGTTTGTATATTCATAATTACCACTGATATGCAAGTATAATGAATAAAATAGCAGCTACAGACTAGAAATTAATAAATATTGACCTTATAGGTGGCCTTGTAGAGGTTTGTGAGGTGTGACCTTATACAGGTCTATAAAATCAAGAGTGACATGGATAGGGTGAATACCTAAAGTCTTTTTTCCAAAGTGTGGGGATCCAAAACTAGAGGGCATAGGTTTAAGGTAAGATGGGAGAGATACAAAAGGGACCTAAGGGGCAACTGTTTCATACAGAGGGTGGTGCGTGTGTGGAATGAGCGGTTAGAGAAAGTGGTGGAGGTTGGTACAATTACAACATTTAAAAGGCATCTAGATGGGTATATGAATAGGAAGGGTTTAGAGGGATATAGGAAAACTGCTGGCAAATGGGACTAGATTAATTTAGGATATCTGGTTGGCATCTTCATGTAACATCCATACATAATGCACTTTCTGACATTGAATACCGAAAGAAAACAAATCTGGAGAAACAACATATTTAAGAACATGTATCCCAACTCATTTTAAAGCAAGGGAAAAAGAAGCATTTTTTTAAAAGGAACGTCTGAACTATATTGGTTAACATTCTCACATTAGCAGCTGGAAGAAATAGCCCATTTTATCATAGATAATCTGCTGGATAATGTATTTGCCACTTAACATTTATAATTTGTTTTTAACATTTTAGAAGTATTGTATATGAATAGAAGTGATTTTAATTGCAACTAACATACTGGTTGTCAGCAACTCATCATCACCAATGTAATATCCTATGTATTGTTCTCCTATCCTGTTATCCAATCAGGATAGGTCTGTTACAGTAAGCGCCTTATTCTTTGTGGTGCTTTGTAAATTGTTGACATCAAAAACTTGGCAGTCAGCCAGGTTTTTTCTTCCCACAAGACATAACTGGCTATGAAAAGCTTTCTTCCATAGCACAGCTCTCCAGCCTTTGAATTCAGCTTTTGTTCCAATTGGTGCACTTTAATGTTTACCACATAGTCAAACCATGTGTGGTTTCGGATGTCAGTTCAGAAATTCTTAGGATTTAAAAGCTGGTATTCAGCTTTTGAAAGGTGGTGGTTACCTGAACCAAAATAGTCTGCCATTTAATGTTCCGGATCAATATAATCAATAGTTAATATTTCTCACTTTGCCTTGATTGTATGTCCCTTGTCAGCTTCCATGTCTTCAAGGCTAGATTCTAATCAGGACACAGACCTGAAATGATTACGCATAAAATTTCTTTAAAAGAATAGTTGCAGCGCACAAAAATATCTTTTATAATCTTCCTCATTTTTGCTACTAAATGCTGCAAGTAACCACTAATAGTCAGATGAACAACTAATGGATCAAAAGCAAACCACTAAAATTACACTTTTAAATATATAATTGAAGGCTGCTTGCTTTAAAATAAAACATTATTTTAAACCGACCTTTAATTATAGAAAAAAGAATCATTTTAAAATGTCTAAAAATTATTATTTTATGCTTTTCAGAAAATATTAGTCATAAGTCTACATTTCAAGTGTTGTGTTTTGTACACTCTTTATGATTTGTTTGTATGAAATGAATTGCAGTATCTAAAATAACTGTGTTAACAATCCAACAGAATTACAGATGTACCATATATTTTTACTAAAAGAATTAAATGCAGCCTATATTTTGTTGCTCAGTTCACTAGAGAAAATACTTTCTTTGTATAAGAATAAGCATACCACCACTGAGTTCTGAATGACCTCAGCTTGACATGCCTGCTTATTGCTTTCCGCATGCAGTCCCTTGCTTATAGCAATCCTATTCTTTGACTACAGGACCTTTTTTCTGTTCTGTCCCTGACCCATTCATTATCAGAAAACTTCACCATGTTTAAATAACATGGTTACTCAACCTTGTTTGATGTTGAGAATGCAGCACTTCTTGAGTTAAAGCCAAAATAGTATGTGTGCAAATGCCTTACTTGCTTCATGCACCATAAGACATAAAATAACATGTTTCCAATTTCCTGGAAAACTCATTCTGCCACCCACCACACACACACATACACATACACACACACATCCACACACAAATGAAAAAGCCTAAACCTTTTTGAAGCAAATACAAGTTCATGAGAGGTAGCATTGGCCTATAAGTCATTGCTCAGCACTCTCCATTTCAGTAGCGTCGGAGTCAATTTAAGTGTATTTGAAGTATTAAAATACACAAGGAGGTGCCCTCATGACAAGGATGGATGTTAGTAGAACTGGAAACAACCAATAGAAAATGTGAGCTGTCATTTTCACATGACAAAGCTACCAAAATCCCTCTGGATTAGTGCCACATCCTGATGAACAAACAATCTGTCTGCTGAGAGCTCTCAACCTATAAAAAAGGCCCAAGGAATTTAGCATTGTGGAAATGCCACAAATTAGGATTCAGGTCAAGTCATTTGGCCATATTACCAATGAATTTTCGAATTGTTTAAACTTTCAAATTCAATTATGATAGGAAGAAAAACCCAGCATCACTGATGGTGTCAGACATGCAAATTAAGTCCCTGAGGATACAGATATAAAGCAGTGCTACTGCCAGAGTACTAAATCGCAGATACAAATAGCCTTAACAGAAAATGCTGTGACAACATCTCCACCACAGACAATAGCCGTCAAGCAGAGAAAAATTGAAGGAAACATAAAAACTGAATCTGACAATGGCTTGTTCTATTACATGATTTATTTGGAGCAGGTGAATACATGTCCACTCTTTTTGATATACTTTAGCATTTCAAACCTTTTCAAAGTGTGAAGCACAGGCATTCTTCTTTCACAAAATGATACCAGCTTAGCTATTTCACTCCATGTGTAATATCACACTTTTTTCTGTTAAAATGTATGGCAGAGGAAAGCTTTGAAGGCAGAATGGTGCAATTAAACAGATGCAAACTTGCTCCCACCACCACCCAGCACCCCGCCCCCCACCCCCCGCACCCCGCAGCTTTAAAATCCTTGACTTATGGTGAGAGTATTTTTATGCAGAGTGTTGTGATGAACACTGAAAGAGTAACAGTCATCAGGTTTGTTTTGTTAATCTTGAGTGCTGGTCCCTGCCATGCTGACTTTAAGGTCTCTTTCAGTCTAGTGGGTTTAAGATAGGAATTTGCTTTTGCATCCATCAGGAATCTCACCTCAAAGGAACTGGCAGATTTCTCCTGTTCCCTGTAGCATTCGATATCTCCTTGCCAGTTTTATTATCTTGAAAATAAAAGCTTTTCAAGCCTTTAATTAGTGCCTACAGAGTGTTATCTTGTGTGGTGTAAAATTAGCTTTGTTTCAGGCTGTTTGGAGGGCAATTAGAAACCTTTTATTAGCTGCAAAGGCTAAAGCACCCGTATTGTAGTCACAGGACGTAATCTTTCACGCTTGACAGCTCCAGTTTTCACAACTACTTGCTGTGAAAACATCGACCAGAAAGAACCAAGCCTGAAAGAGCCAGATAAATAAATACCTTGCATAAATACCTGGTTCGGGGAGGTTCCATTCTTTTTCAATCAAATTGTCATGTGGCAACAGGAAACAAGAAGAACTAGATTGAGGGAGGGGATGAGGCAAGTGAAAATCTAGCCTACATAATTCAGAATACTGCTATACAATAAAAATAAATCATTTTGGATGTTTAAGTGTAAATTTTAAAATAGCAAGCCTACTAGGAAATGACACATATGTTATCATTTATATCATATAAATTTACCTACTTACAAGATTCATCGTAGTATCATTGCTTTTTTAATTTCTTATACTTGACAATTCCCATGTGAAAGAAATGTATTTGAGGAAATTCTTGGGAATGGTGCCAAGCCAGTCAAACAAGAAAAGCTTCCACTTTTGTCAGGCCTAACTCATTAAAATGTTATCATTATTCTGCATCTACTTCATAATTCATTGCTTGCTCATTATTCTTATTGTGGGTGATGAAATTTATGGAAACCTGTTTTGCCAGAATGAGGATGAACTAAAAGCCAAGATGATGAAAAACAAGACGGCTTATAACTGCTCTGAATGGGGGATGGGCAGGACAAAGTGAAACAGCTGTGTAGGAGTAAGGGCAGCCTACATTCACAGTACTGACAGGAGAATCAGTGGTGATATGTGACTGCAGGCATTATGACATTAAGGACTTTATTTCATGACAAGGGAAAACGTTATTTCTCCCTTTTCATCTGTCAGAAGGAGAAGCCTTGGAGGTAATGGGTGCAAGGCAGAGACAGGGAGAGTCAGAATCTTTTGAAAAGCAGACAGGGAGCAGGCCAGTCAATGCTATGTTACCTCATTTGTGAATGTATCAAGTAGAAGTACAAAACACAACAGTGTTGGAATTGTGGGAGAGAGATTACGAGAGAGTTGCAGTGGGAGTATTGATTTGTGCCACAGTTACTGTACAGCCAGTGATTCCGTATCAATATAATGTTTCAATGTGTAGCATTTTATGAAAATAATAAATTGTGTCTAATTGCTAACCACCCAATCCTATTTTGAATCAGAATGCAATCTGGTATCGATGTGAAATAAACAAGAAGGCTTTTCTCTCCTCTCGGTGCAATTGTTCTTGGTTTTAGTCTCGGACAAAAGAGCATCGTAACCAACTGTTTGCTGGATCAATGCTGGTAGAACAGAGGTCATATCTGGTTTCATATTCTCACAATTCAGAACACCTACAGCAAGTCCCCAAACTAGGCCTCCAATTTCCTAGCATTTGTTAGCCTAGTGTAGTATCGTAAAAAGGGATACACAACATAAGAACTGAAGGATACCATTCAGCCCCTCAACCCTGTTCCACCATTCAATTGGATCATGGCTGACCTATATCTCGACTTGATTTGTCCAAGTGCCTTCATGACCTAAATCAACAAAAAACCATCTGTCCAATCTCGAAAGATCTCATTGTCCTAACAGTCACTGCCTTTTAGAAGAGGGCATTCCAGATTTCTGACCCATGTTAATGATTAAAATAGAGACAGAGAGTAATGTATTTTGGTTTGCTAAGTTTGAGTTTGATTCATTGTTGTCAAATGCACTGAGACACAATGAAAAGTGTAGTTTTGCGTGCTATACAGGCAGATTGTACGATACAAAGTGCATCAGGGTAGCAAAACAAAGTAAAGAATACAGTGTTACAGCCACAGAGAAGGTGCAGAGAGACATTAACATTAACGTTTGAGAGATCCGTTTAAAAGTCTGATAACAGCAGGGAAGAAGCTGTTCTTGAATCTGTTCGTATGGTGTATTCAAACTTTTACATCTTCTGCCCAACAGAAGAGGGTGGAAGAGAGTATAACCAGGCTGGGAGGGCTCTTTCATTATATTAGTTGTGTAGAGTTTGCATGTGGGATGTATAGATGGAGTCAATGGATGGTTTGTGTGATGGACTTGGTTGTGTTCACGACTCTCTGTAGTTTCTTGCGATCTTGGGAAAAGCAATTGGCATACTACACTATGATGCATCCAGATAGGATGCTTTCTATGGTGCATCCATAAAGATTGGTAAGAGTCCTTGTGGACATGCCGAATTTCCTTAGCCTCCTGAGAAAGTAGGGACAATGTTGTGCTTTCTTGACCATCACAGTGACATGGATGGACCAGGACAGATTGTTGGTGATCATCACCACGAGGAACTTGACACTCTCGACCATCTCCACCTCAGTGCCAATGATGCAGACAGGGGCATGACAATACAAAGCTAAGTAGGATGTAACTATGAGGAAAACACAAAGAGGCTGCAAAGAGATATGGACAGTCTAAGTGACAGATGGAGTATGGAAGTGTGAGGTGATTGACTTTGTTCACAAAAACAGAACAGCAGAATACTTTTTAAAAGACCTAAAACTCATAAATGGTGATCTTCAGAGAGACATGTACCAGGAAGAAAAAAGGCTAGCATACAGGTATAGCAAATGATTATGAAAGCAAATGGCAAATAAACTTTATTGAAAGCAGGTTGAAACACAAAATCTAGGAATCTTGCTTCAATTGTGCAGGGCTTTGGAATTTAGAATTAGAATTAGGTTTATTGTCACATGTACTCAAGTACCAACATGCAGGAGAGATCATACCTGGAATACTGTGTGTAATTTTGGTCTCCATGTCAATAAAAGAGATATACTTACATTGACAGTAGTTCATTCCATTGATGTTTGGATGAGAATATTAAGCTATGACAGCAGGCTAAGTAAACTAAGTCTATATTTGAAACTTGGGGCAGAATTCTCCCAACCCCTGAATGACATGAGCAATGGTAAGTGAGTTAGGAAAATATGACAAGGTTTCAAAAATTATAATCTTGATGTCAAGTAAAAGTTTGATTTCATTCAAGGTTTGAATGACAAGACAAAAATCTTGCTAGTGAGCAACAAGAAGCCTATTTGCATGTATTAATATTTCATTGTCCCCTATTCTCGCATCACTTTTATGCATTTTCCCATTCTCCCATTCAGCAGAGAATAACAAGATGGTGACAATCCTGACATGGAAGTCAGAGCGGTACAGGGGTCTCCAGAATCCGCTTGCTCCTCCTGTCCTTCATCTTGGCCAGCATTCCCAGTATCTCAGGACACACTTTTGGGTAGCAACTGATGCATCCTTCACCCACAGAGACTGACATCGGACTTGCACATTAGCCTCACCACATTATCTCAGCACGTCTCACAGAATCAAAGAATCCCTATAGTGCGGAAAGAGGCCATTCAGCCCATTGAGTCTACACTGACCCTCTGAAGAGCAAGCCACCTAGACCCAGAACCCCAACATTTCTGCATTTACCATGGCTAATCCATCTTGCCAACACATCACTGGACACTATGGGCAATTTACCACAGTCAATCCACCTAACCTGCACATCTTTGGACTGTGAGAGGAAACTGGAGCACTCAGCAGAAACCCACACAGACATGGGGAGAACATGCAAACTCTACACAAACAGTCACCCAAGGCTGGAATTGAACCCAGGTCTCTGGTGCTGTGAGGCTGCTAACCACTGAGCCACTCTCTGACTCACTTGGAATACAGTTATTCACTTCAATGTTTCTCTTCAAGGTGTGAAAATGGATAAGTCCCCTGGGCTGGATGGGATTTATCCTAGGATTCTCTGGGAAGCTAGAGAGGAGATTGCAGAGCCTTTGGCTTTGATCTTTATGTCGTCATTGTCTTCAGGAATAGTGCCAGAAGACTGGAGACTAGCAAATGTTGTCCCCTTGTTCAAGAAGGGGAGTAGAGACAACCCTGGTAATTATAGACCAGTGAGCCTTACTTCGGTTGTGGGTAAAGTGTTGGAAAGGATTATAAGAGATAGGATTTATAATCATCTAGAAAGGAATAATTTGATTAGGGATAGTCAACACGGTTTTGTGAAGGGTGGGTCGTGCCTCACAAACCTTATTGAGTTCTTTGAGAAGGTGACCAAACAGGTGGATGAGGGTAAAGCGGTTGATGTGGTGTATTTGGATTTCAGTAAAGCGTTTGATAAGGTTCCCCATGGTAGGCTATTGCAGAAAATACAGAGGCATGGGATTGAGGGTGATTTAGCGGTTTGGATCAGAAATTGGCTGGCTGTAAGAAGACAGAGGGTGGTGGTTGATGGGGAATGTTCATCCTGGAGTTCAGTCACTAATGGTGTACCTCAAGGATCTGTTTTGGGGCCACTGCTGTTTGTCATTTTTATAAATGACCTGGATGAGGGCGTAGAAGGATGGGTTAGTAAATTTGCGGATGACACCAAAGTCGGTGGAGTTGTGGATAGTGCGGAAGGATGTTGCAGGTTACAGAGGGACATAGATAAGCTGCAGAGCTGGGCTGAGAGGTGGCAAATGGAGTTTAATGCGGAAAAGTGTGAGGTGATTCACTTTGGAAGGAGTAACAGGAATACAGAGTACTGGGCTAATGGTAAGATTCTTGGTAGTGTGGATGAGCAGAAAGATCTCGGTGTCCATGTGCATAGATCACTGAAAGTTGCCACCCAGGTTGATAGCGTTGTTAAGAAGGCATACAGTATGTTAGGTTTTATTGGTAGAGGGATTGAGTTTCGGAGCCATGAGGTCATGTTGCAGCTGTACAAAACTCTGGTGCGGCCGCACTTGGAGTATTGCGTACAGTTCTGGTCACCGCATTATAGGAAGGATGTGGAAGCATTGGAAAGGGTGCAGAGGAGATTTACCAGGATGTTGCCTGGTATGGAGGGAAGGTCTTATGAGGAAAGGCTGAGGGTTTTGAGGCTGTTTTCGTTAGAGAGAAGAAGGTTGAGAACATAAGGACATAAGAACTAGGAGCAGGAGTAGGTCATCTGGCCCCTCGAGCCTGCCCAACATTTAATAAGATCATGGCTGATCTTTGAGACTCAGCTCCACTTACCTGCCCGCTCACCATAACCCTTAATTCCTTTACTGTTCAAAAATTTATCTAGCCTTGCCTTAAAAACATTCAGCGAGGTAGCATCAACCACTTCACTGGGCAGGGAATTCCACAGATTCACAACCCATTGGGTGAAGAAGTTCCTCCTGACCTCAGTCCTACATCTGCTTCCCTTTACTTTGAGGCGATGCCCTCTAGTCCTAGTTTCACCTGCTAGCGGAAACAACCTCCCTGCCTCCACTTTATCTATTCCCTTCATAAGCTTATATGTTTCTGTAAGATCTCCCCTCATTCTTCTGAATTCCAATGAGCATAAGCCCAGTCTACTCAGTCTCTCCTCATAATCCAACCCTCTCAACTCTGGAATCAACCGAGTGAATCTCCTCTGCACACCCTCCAGTGCTAGAATATCTCTTCTCAAGTAAGGAGACCAAATTGCACACAGTACTCCAGGTGTGGCCTCACCAGGACCCTATACAGCTGCAGCATAGCCTCCCTGTTTTTAAACTCCATCCAGGAGTTCTCATTATTGCTGCCATATTTAGTCTCATGCTGTATGTGTGCCGATAGGTTTAAACAGCACACTTTGGAATCAGGTTAACAATATTCAAGGTTAATGTAGAAGCATACCATTACCCTCCTACTCAGAGACCTCCATGTCCCAACGTTTTAACGACACTGCTCAAATATCATTTGAATGTGCTGCAACTGCTGAGTGATCACTTTAGTGAGGAGCTGCTTCGTGTCTCATATTGCCCAGATAGCCTCAAAGGAAGCTTCCCCAAGGGATCCAAGCACAGCTGTTAGCTCTGTGGCCACCACACTATCAACGGCAGAGAAATGGATTAGGAACACATGCATCTACAAGTCCAAGACCAGCATCAAACTCCTGCAGTTGTGGACCAGCCTCCTAATACAAAGTTTCCAACCATCGGTGGCCTCACAATGCGATGAAGATGCAGGAGAGCTCACAGAATTCCATGTAGATAAAAGAGGGACAGTGATGTTATACTCTATTTAGAGGTGACAGTTAGATCACCATGTCAGGATCTCCAGTGTATCTCTAAAGCAACACAATCTTATACTGTGGCAAATTAGGGCCATTATTGGACTCCTCCACATCATGTCTCCATGCAGGTCATGTCTGGAGGTTTGTTATAATTACAGCACGGACAGAGGATGCTGCTCAATCCTTTGATTCTGTGCTGTGGGACAACTGGAGAAGAGAACAAGATTGTATGATGGATGAGGAGGATCTGGAAGAGTCACAGTTTTGTACTGAGTAAAAACATGAAGATGTTCTTCAGAAGGAACAGCTCCATTAGCATCGTCTAGTGCAGCACTTAATCCCAACCGCTTACCAGTTATAGAATCATAGAATCATTGATTATATATTTTTTATGTTTCTCCCATTGTTTAATAAAAGTTAAGGTCACAAACCAATGGAGTCCTTCATAATATCTAATGCGCCCTCATTCAATCATGACTAAGCTTCATGCGAGTATGGGCTTAATGGAAATAATAGTTATCATTCAGGATTAGTGTATCATGTGGTGATTCAGTTGGCTAGCCTCTCTACTTTGACATCTGTAGCTGCTGTTACAATGATAGTCATTCACAGAGCTAATGTTGAAAGGTGAAGAAATGTTTTAAAATGTGTTGATGTATTTCCAGTCACTCACACGGCCAGGGACAGGGACTATTGCTGGTGTGGAGGGAGCCTGGCCTACAGTGGAGGCTGTTGGCTTTGGAATTTTGGGCAAATGACCCCAGAGGCATTTGTGGCTACAGGACCCAGATCTGCTGAGTGCCCCCTGCCTAGATGCAGGTTCACCTTCCTTAACTTGAACTTCTGCAGCGTTGGAGATTGTCGGCAGGGTTGATGCGGGGAGATTAGGTACCTTTGCAGTGTCCTGTGGAGAATTCCAAGGCAGGCTGGAGTGGGGTGGGGTGGGTACAGGGCACATATGTGCTTCCTTCTGTAGGCGGAAGAGGAAGCACATATATACTGGGTCACCCCAACTCCTCGTGTGACTGGAGATAAGGAGAGGTCAAAGTCCCCCATCCCTCTCTTACCTTGCCATCAGTGCAAAGCACTAATTGCAGATGGTACCAATGAAATCCTGGTTGGCACATATATACGAGTATACTGGGTCTTGGTCTCCATGGCAGCTGGCAACTTGTTCAGGGACACAGCCAGGTGTGTGCGTGCTGAAGGAAGCACAATGCAGAAAACATCAGAGGACTATTTCAGTTCAATTCAGTTTTCGGAGCGTCTCCATCAAACTAGCCCACTGCTCCTGTGCTGTGTTGTGTATTTATAGCCAATAGGATTCAGTCAGCTCCTGCCTGGTGCTTAGCAGGTGCCTGGACTCTGAGAGTCCTCTGCATGAAAGCGATCAGGAAGGATTTTTGCTCGGCCAGCTGTGGAGACGGATACTGATGTGTTTATCAGAACCTATACCCAACTTAATATCCAGTGAACTCATTCACCAAAGGTGTCAGTTTCGAAATTGGTGCAGAGGAGAGGAAACAGCATCCTTTGAAGGATCTGTGGCTTCTTCCTCAGAGGTAGAGGAGAAGATGATGCCCTAAGGGACTTGTCTTTTCACAGCAGAGACTGTCTAATTGTTGCTGGGTCCTGCAGGAGACATGAAGGGAAAGAGTTACAAAGTAGAGGTAGATGCATGGGCATCTTGAGAATACATTCTCCGTGGACATAATGTGAGAGCAGTGCAACACATGATATTAAACCTGACTTGATTGCAAAGACATGGCAACCTCGGTATTATCACATGACAGGTCATAATCCTCCCTTGCTAATGCAATATTTCTTTACCTGTGACGGAATGAAAAGCCAAACATTAGTACCACACCAATCTATCTTGGGTCTATCTGCTCTACTGTGGAGTGTTTTCTCGTAGAATGAGACAAAGGTAAGATGAAAGTGGCTGCACAAGTGGCCATTCGTGCTGGAGAAACATGGCAAACTGTTCAGAGTGAATAAATTGGAAGCACAGAGAGCATGCAAGCTTAAGTACCTTTGGGGAATAGGGGTGGGTGAGAATGATTGAGGGAAGGTGCTGCATGCAATGGACCAGGAGCCTTTCGTGGGAGGTGGATGCAGTAGCAGAGATAGAGTGAGTAAGGAGTGGCAGAGGGATCATGGCTTTTAGCCTGGCAGAGTGCAGCTTGTCATTATCATTCTACCTGCACAGCTGTCCATTCCTCCAGACTGTGACCACTGCACTGACTCTGTTTACGATTTCGGGCCAGGTTGGCAGGTTCTAGTGCCAAGGTCTTCTCTGGTGGTCCTGAGGAAAGAGGGTGGCCCATCTCTCCATCACCCTGTTCACTGGACCCTCCATTCTCTGTGAGCAAATCAGAGTGCCAACTTGCCTCTATTAGCCATTTCTGGGGAAATTCTTCCCGGACTGTAATTGTAAATGGCAGTTCCTGGCTTCCAGCAATGGACCAGATGTATAGCTTGGGTTTAGACCATAAGATATAGGAGCAGAAGTGGGCCATTCAGTCATCAAGTCTCTTCTGCCATTCAACCATCTTTGATATGTTTCTCAACTCTATTCTCCTGCCTTCTCCCTGTAACATTTGATTCTCTTACCAATCAAGGACCTATCTATGGCTGTCTTAAATGTACTCAATGGATTGGCTTTCACTGCCTTCTGCAGCAGTGAGTTCCACAAATTCACCACCCTCTAGCCAACGCAATTCCTCCTCATCTCAGTTCTAAAGGACTGTTCCTTCACTCTGAGGCTGTGGCCCTGGGTCCTAGTCTTTCCTACTGGTGGAAACATCTTCTCCACATCCACACAATCCAGGCCTCTTGGTATTTTGTAAGTTTCAATCAGATTCCCACTCATGCTTCTATGCCATTGAGTACAGACCCAGAGTCATCAACTGACAAGCCCTCCATTTGCGGGATCATTGTTGTGAACCTCCTCTGGACCCCCTTCAAAGCCAGCATACCTTTCCTTCGACATGGAGCTCCAAAACCGCTTGCAACATTCATTTAAATATGTTGTTAGTGCAAATCCTGGAAGATTCCATGACTACTGAACATAAGAGCAATGCCGTAGAGTCATGCTGCATACAAAATAAGGTGAGCAGTGGAGAATTGCTCAAGAAAAGCCAATAGAACTTACAGAATGAAACCATCTGGTAAGCTCTCCATCATTGATACTTAGCTGATTTCTGGTAAAATTCAGTCCTGGGTCTCCATATCAATGAGCTTTGTTAACTGTCAGTCATCATTAACTGGTGCATTCTCATGGGCAATGCCTATACCAGTCACTGTCCACTTGCCACCCAATCAGCACTCTCCTCTCATACAGGATAAATACGTATTTTTCTTTTACTTTGGTATCTTTGAGGGGTCGGTTCACTCAGTCAGCAGGACAGCTGATTTGTGAGATAGAGTGCCCACCAATGTCAACAGTTCAATTCCCGCACCAGCTGAGGTCATCATGAAGGTCTTGCCTTCCCAACCTCACTCCTCACCTGAGGCACGTTGAACCTCAGGTTAAAGCACCACTGATCGTCTCTCTGTAATGGGAAAGCAGCCCTATAGTCTGGAAAGACAATGGGAACTTCTTACCTTGCAAATTGTCCTGAAGAGTGCAAGATAAAAAGCTTTCACTAAATATCGCTTTGCTCAGCAATACTCAAGTTCTGTATGACCAAACAACTTCCTTGATTATCCCTTTCTTTACCAGGTCTTTCAGGCTGGAATTCAGAGCAGCTGCAATGCTCCTCAGCATATGCCGAGTTGATCTTACACTGTCATCTGACTTTTGAGATGATATTCACCAGGAAGATATCCAAGAATTCTGAAAACATCTTTGTAATTTGTCAGGATCTGTTTAGCAGTCAATGGCCTGCTGCTCTGTGAAATGCTGCAAATCTCTTCTGACACATGCAAGATTGCCAGTCCAAGTTTTCGACTTGTTTCAGCTGAGACGAGGGGATTTTACTTCATGTCTAATATCTGAAACTGCATGTCTTCATTTCTTCTTATTAGACTGGCCTTTCAGTTTCATTTGTCCTCTTGGAATAAGTATCATTCCATCATATCGGCTCAATTTTGCCTTCAATAACTTCACTTTTGCGTCAACATCTTGAGTCACTTAGCGCGTCTGCAAAGCTCATGACTTTATACATTCCATCAGTGCCTATCTCACATACACATAATACTCTCCTTCTGTAGTCATTATTCAAACAGTCATAAACCATTTATCACCTTTAGATTGAACAGCACCAACCTGCTCTATGATACAGTGATTGTATGGAATCACTGTCCAATATCTCGCCAGCAGCTACTTTCATAATTTCTCTTTTCTTTCCAGCTAAGAACTGTGTGCCATGTGATTCACTTCGCGCAGTTAAAGTATTACTTTCCCCATAAGAACAAAAGAAATAGGAGCAGAGGTAGGCCATTCAGCCCAATAGGCTTGCTCCACAATTTCATGGCTAACCTAATAATCGTTAACCCCACTTTCCTTTGTTTTCACCCTTAATTCATAGAGTCATAGAGTCATAGAGTCATACAGCATGGAAACAGACCCTTCGCCCCAACTCGTCCATGCTGACCAGGCATCCCCATCTGACCTCATCCCATTTGCCAGCATTTTGCCCATATCCCTCTAAACACTTCCTATTCATATGCCCAATTCGATCGCTTCCTCTGGCAGCTCATTCCATACACGCACCACCCTCTGCATGAAAACGTTACCCGTCACGTCCTTTTTAAATATTTCCCCTCTTACTTAAACCTTTGCTGTCTAGTTTTGGACTCCCCTACACTGGGAAAAAGACCTTGGCTATTCACTCTACACATGCCCCTCATGATTTTATAAACCTCTATAAGGTCACCCCTCAGCCTCCGATGGTCCAAGGAAAAAAGCCACCGGCTGATCAGCCTCTCCCGAAAGCACAAACCCTCCAACACTGGCAACGTCCTTGTAAATCTTTTCTGAACCTGTTCAAACTTAACAACATCCTTCCTATGGCAGGGAGACCAGAATTTTGTACAGTATTCTAAAAGTGGCCTCACCCTCTTTACTGATCAGAAGTCTCTCTATCTTAGACTTAAATATACCTAATGACACAGCATCTACAGCCTTCTGTGGTAAAGAATTCCACAGATTCATGACCCACTGAGGGAAAAAAAATCTTCCTTATCTACTTCGTAAAACGATTACCCTTTCCTTTGGGATTATGCCCCTTTGCCCTTGTAGTGATTGGAACCAGCTGGATCTTGTTGACTATGAGATCCTTGATTGAAGTTGTTAACATGGGCCAATCAGGAAAGCCCTGGCTGACCAATATAACCAGGAGATTAGAATCTCCTCAGTTAGGGCGACTGACTCTGAGCTGGCTGGTCACAGGCAGTGTACTGTGCACGAGTAAATAAAGGGTGACTTGGTGATGGGATACCGGCCTCTGTGTAGTTATTCCAGGCCTAGACTATCCATGTCTACCTCGTCAACTCCCCAAAGAATCTTACATTTTTCAGCAAGGTCACCTCTCATTCTTCTAAATTCCAATGAGTGCAGTCCCAACTTACTCGGAATCTGAAATTCATATGAAAATCCTTTCGTGCCTGGGATCAATATTGTGAACCCGTTGCAGACTGCTTCCAATGCCAGTAAGTCTTCCATTAAATATGGGGACCAAAATCGTTCACAGTATACCAGCTGTGGTCTAATTAGTGCCTTGTATAGTTTTTGCAACACTTCCCTATTTTTATACTTCATTCTGTTTGAAATAAAGGACAACATTCCATTTTCTTTCCCTATTATGAACTGAACTTAATGCTTTTCTTTATGATTTCATGGATGAGGACTTCTAAGTTATCCTATGCTGTAGCTTTCTGCAGTCTCTATCCATTTCGTGGAGGTGCCAGTATTGGACTGAGGTGGGCAAAGTCAGGAATTACACAATGCCAGGTTATAGTCCAACAGATTTATTTGAAATCAGAAGCTTTTGCAACAGTCGGAAACCTTGTGATTTCAAATAAACCTATTGGACTATAACCTGGTTTCATGTGACTTCTGACTTCAACAATATTCAGTTCCTCTATTCTTCCTGCCAATGTGTATAACCTCACATTTTCCCACATTATATTCTTTCTGCCATGTTTTTGCCCACTAACTCAACCTGTCTAATTCCCTCTGCAGACTTTGCGTCATCCTCACCACTTTCCTTCCCACCTATCTTTGAATCATCTGCAAACTTGCCTATAATATGTTCACTTCCCTTATCCAAGTCAACAATATATACTGTTAATAAATCTGCTCCTCTTATCCAAAATCTGTATTAATTTGTTAGTCAATGCTCAATCCATGTTAATGTACTATCCCCAACATCAAGTGCTGTCATCTTAATAAATAGCCTTATATGTCACCTTAACAAACAACTTTAGAAATCCTGACATATTGCATCTACTGCTTCCTCTTTTATCTATCCCGTTTGATACCTCATCAAGGAATTCTAATAGGCTTGTCGGACATGATTCACCTGCATGAAACCATGTTGCCTCTTCTTGATTATGTTATGTAATTTCTAAATGCTCTTCTATAATATCCTTAGTAATTGAGTCCAACATATTCACAATGATAGATGTAAAGCTAACTGGCCTAGAACTGTCTGCTTTTTGTGTCCTTCCTTTTCTCAATAAGGGTGCTACATTGGTAGTTTTCTATTCCTCTGGGACTTTGAGAATCTAAGGATGTTTGGAAGATAAGACCAGTGCATCAACCATCTCTGGGGCTTATTAGCTTTAGCCCCATGACTTTCCTCTCTACTTTTCCTCTAATGATAGTTACGGTATTTATTTCTTCTACCACCAACATTCCCTCCCCCTGCCCCTCCACCTGTATCTCTCGAATATTTTGTGTTTTTAGTCTCTGGTTTTAGGTCTGAATGTGACTTTACTCTACATTGAACTTGAAAAAGACTTAGAGATTTGTTGACGAGGTTGGTTCCGGAGTTGAGAGGGTTGGCTTATGAGGAGAAATTGAGTAGACTGGGACCGTACTCACTGGAATTTCAAAGAATGAGGGGGGATCTTATAGAACCATGTAAAATTATGGAGGGAAAAATAAGACAGAAGCAGGGAGGTTGTTTCCACTGGCGGGTGAAACTAGAACCAGGGGGTATAGCCTCAAAACAAGAAGGAGCAGATTTAGGACTGAGTTGACGAAGAACTTCTTCACCCAAAGGGTTGTGAATCTGTGGAATTCCCTGCCCAATGAAGCAGTTGAAGCTGCCTCATTGAATGCTTTTAAGGCAAAGAAAGATAGATTTTTGAACAGTAAAGGAATTAAGGGTTATGGTGAGCAGGTGGGTAAGTGGAGCTGAGTTCAAGAAAAGATCAGCCATGATCTTATTGAATGGCAGAGCAGGCTCAGTGGGCCAGGTGGCATATTCCTGCTCCAATTTCTTATATTCTTATGGAAAGAATTCCCACTTTGAATCAAGTTCCCTGATGTACTCATTCAACCTCTATCTCACTCAGGCAAAACTTCATTCACACTGACTGTACTCCTTGCTAGCCATACTGCTTTTTCTTTTGTGTGGTATCCTCTACAATGTTTACCTCCTGTTCTCTGGCATCGATCTTTCTGCTCTCCCTTCTGGAAACATTGCTTCTTATTTTCCATTATGTTGTTCTTGATAGGCCTAAGAGTGTGTTGAAGTGCAGACACTCATCTGTTCTCCCATTAGTATTGTCTATTTGATGACAAACAACTACAGAGCTTCTGCACGTGATCACCATTTTCTTGAGAGTAAGCTCCTTTACACTTAGCAGATTGTCAGTCATGTGGCATCTCTTAATCCTGTAATAATTCTACTCAGAGGAAATCGCCTGTGATGTACCCAAATGTACAAGACTCAGCTAGATATCTCCAATGCAGTTGCACTCTGATCATAATTCTCCCTCTTTTCTTGAACTCCGTTGTTAAATATTTGTTGCTCGTAGATAACATGAATGTAGGGGCCAAGGCCTTCAGTATTTTTCAATACTGCCTTATCTACTGCACAGTGACGTCAAAGGGGCAATACATCATATAGCACTGTTTCCACTGTACTGGTAACAGATGCTAGTCTGATTCCTCAGGTTTTTGTTCAATGCTGTATGTTACTAATTTTGCCATTGAGACTGGAAAACATTCCAATTCTGTTCCATATTGCCTTTCCTCTTCAGAAGAACAGGAACTGGAATATTCAGAGCTATCTTACTCACCCAGTAGGATAGAGGTGCAGACTGCAGTTCTAATCGCTCACTGCTGTTTCCCACAGCTCTCAAAATCAATGCAACTTCAGCTTCTCACTACTGATACCATCCTGACGTATAAGTTTTAATGGCTTCTTTTTCTAAAACTGAAAGAACATAAAACAGACGTCACATGTCAATGGCAAGTCACAATTCGCAGTATCCTTACAAATACATTTCCCCAAACAGAGTTGAGGCCAGATCAGACATGGTCATGTTGACTTGCCGAGCTGGCTTAACAGACCACATAGTCTTCTCTCCCGACTTTCTTTGTTCTTGTGATCCACTACCATTTATGGAAAAGAAAATGCTTCCTGATTTCCCTCCTTGATTGTCCAGCTCTAATTTGAAGATTACCTGCTTTCATTCTGGATTTCCCTGCCAATGGAAATAGTGTTTTCCTGGTTAGATTGTTCTGGAAGCTATGTAGTTGGGGGTGGGGGGTGGGGAGCAGAAGTGTACTACATCTAATCATAGGTGGGACTGCGGATACAGGTGATTATGTGGCGATACTTAAATTGTTCTAGGAGTGCTGTAAACCAAGCAGTGGGGACAGACCGGAAGTCAATGCCACTGCTGTTACTTTATGGGGCCAAAGATGCAAGCACCTCATTCAAAAGGCGTTCAAGTCAGGAGTATCATTCTCAATGTCGGAGGAGCTTTTGGGAACTGTAATTGCAGCCACCTGGATTCCTGGAACTGGAAGTCACTATTCTGCAACCATCCCCACCCGAATACCTTTCCACCTCCTGCCTCCCCTCCAATACCCTCAACCAACTCCCCCATCACCCTTGACCAGCTACAATGTGATTCCCGGACAATAGAACTAACTCCACTTCCCCTATCTGTCAATGTGATACTCCCTCTATCCTCTTTGACCATCCCTCTGTAGCCCTCGACTCTGAGACCTTCACCATAATCCTTAATCTCCTCAAAATTTTTGACCTATTATTTCTTTCAACATGGAACTTCCTTCTATAGTTTGGGTCCCTTCATCTATTCCCCATGAGACATTGTAGGACTACGACGTCTTTCCCTCCCTCCCTCTTTATTCCCCGCTAAGCCATCCCTCATTGCCCATTTGTCAGCCACCTAACCAATTTCAATCTTCAGTGCCTGTTCTCTAGGAGTTGATCAAAGCTCCTGCTCACTTCAAATCCACCACAAAGACTACTTTGCCTGTTGCCGAGGCATGATTATGTAGTCATGAACCTGAAGACATGTTTCATGTTTGCTCATTGCTTAAATGGAAGATGCACTTAATTGTTGTGGGGTTACCTTTTAAGGAGTGTGCATAATATGCAAATGTTTAAATGGAGATTTTCACCACTTGCCAACAGGAAGCTCCATTTGCTGCCAATCTACCATCAGCTTAACAGTAAAATTTTACCCAAGCCGTTGGGAAGTTGACCATTGTCATTCCACACCATTAAGTCTGCCTAACTGGCTTATTTGCTGTTTCCTGGAGATTTTTAAAATTCTGCTTGCTCTATATAATCTCGTCCCTGTGTGGAGGTGTTCATCGGCGTCGGCTTCCAGGCATTCCAGCAGTCAGGCAGGCAGTCTCAAACTGGCATGGCACTCTTCTTCGGCAGAGGCTTCCAGCCTGGTTGTCTGGGGGCCTGGCATTCGAAAGTTAGGTGGCATGAGATTCAGGGAAATTTGGCTGTCTGGATACAAAACTGGCTGTCCAATAGAAGACAGAGGGTGGTAGTAGATGGAAAGTATTCAGCCTGGAGCTCGGTGATCAGTGGTGTTCCACAGGGATCTGTTCTGGGACCTCTGCACTCTGTGATCTTTATAAATGACTTGGATGAGGAAGTGGGAGGGTGGGTTAGTAAGTTTGCAGATGACATGAAGGTTGGTGGAGTTGTGGACAGCGTGGAGGGCTGTTGTAGGTTGCAATGGGAAATTGACAGGATGCAAAGCTGGGCAAAGAAGTGGCAGATGGAATTCAACCCAGAAAAGTGTGAAGTGATTCATTTTGGAAGGTCGAATTTGAATGCAGAATACAGGGTTAATGGCAGGATTCTTGG